>NW_026571152.1:10595439-10652939 GCF_026225935.1 Boleophthalmus pectinirostris | reverse complement strand
ATATATGAGAGAAAGAAGGAGAGAAAGAGGAAAAGAGGAGAGGGAGAGAGAGAGAGAGAGAGAGAGAGAGAGGGGTAGACTACAGCATGGAAATACAAGAGATATATGAGAGAAAGAGAGGAGAGAGGGAGTACTGTGCAGAGAGGACAAATGTATCCAGTAACGCTTCATGGTCAAAGTGTAAATCAGGACTAAACCAGGTCTAAACCAGGTCTAAACCAGGTCTAAACCAAGTCTAAACCAGGTCTAAACCAGGTCTAAACCAGGTCTAAACAAGGAATAAATCAGGTCTAAACCAGGTCTAAACCAGGTCTAAATCAAGTCCAAACCAGGTCTAAACCAGGTCTAAACCAGGTCTAAACCAGGTCTAAACCAGGTCTAAATCAAGTCTAAACCAAGTCCAAACCAGGTTTAAACCAGGTTTAAACCAGGTCTAAAACCAGGTCTAAACCAGGTCTAAACCAGTCTAAAATCAAGGTCTAAAACCAAGTCTAAACCAAGTCCAAACCAGGTCCAAACCAGGTCTAAACCAGATCTAAACCAGGTCTAAACCAGGAATAAATCAGGTCTAAACCAGGAACGAACCTGGAACAAACCGGGACTAAACCAGGTCCAAACTGAATCTAAATCAAGTCCAAACCAAGTCCAAACCAAGTCCAAACCAAGTCCAAACCAGGTCTAAACCAGATCTAAACCAGGTCTAAATCAAGGTCCAAACCAGGTCTAAACCAGGTCCAAATCAAGTCCAAACCAGGTCTAAACCAGGTCTAAACCAGATCTAAACCAGGTTTAAATCAAGTCCAAATCAAGTCCAAACCAGGTCTAAACCAGATCTAAACCAGGTCTAAACCAGGTCCAAACCATGTCCAAACCAGGACTAAACCACGTCTAAACCTGTCACGGTGGCTGAGTGATCAGCACTCATGCTTCACAGCAATAAGGTTGTGGTTTCATTCCCCGGTCGCCCAGATCTTTCTGTGTGGAGTTTGCATGTTCTCCCCATGTCTGTGTGTTTTTTCTCTGGGTGCTCCGGCTTCCCCCATCAACCCAAAAAACATGCACCACAAACCAGTGACTCCAGGAAGAAGAGTGTGTGGAAGCACAGCTAATGGAAGTCACAATAAATACAATACAATAAAACGTCTAAACCAGGACTAAACCAGGACTAAACCAGGACTAAGCCCCGCCTCTTACCTGTGGGCGTCAGTGGAGCTGTGAGCTGCAGAGTTGGAGCTGGTTCAGACCTGAAACACACACACATGAAAAGAGACATTAAACAGTTTCCTTCATTCATACATTTACTTCTTTGGTATTTACTTATTTACATTTTGACCCATTGAAACCAGAACACCTGACAACCTAAACACTCTTCTCTTATTGGTTTATCCACCTGTCAATCACACCCCTCGGAACTCTAGGACGCACACATGACATCTGTCCATAAACATATAATAGCACAGTGACATCAATGCTACGTCCAATTACGTAGTCTACAATCTGCGCAGAGTGATCGAGGCCAGGAGTGTGTCTTGCTCAAGGACACGAGAGTAGAACAGACAGCCTATTCCTTAGGCTCTTGCTTGTACAATAGTTTTCGTGAGATTTCATGTGTCAGTGAAACCAAACAAAGCCTTATTTACATAAACATTATATTTGGAGATATTGAAAATCCATAATTGAATTTCATTTGAATCTCTCATTTCTCTGCCTCAGCGAGACTTTCAGACGACGCTCAAACAAGAAGAAATGTTTCGCTGTTTTTGTTGGTTTTTAATCACATTTTTGTATTATGAATTTAGATTTTCTTGGTATTGTCCCAAATATGATAAATAACCAATGTTTCTATATTTAATTATATTGTTTCTCTGCCTCCTTCTTCTTCTCTCTGCACTCCTCCCTCCATCTCACATCGCTTGTATTTTCTCCTGAATCCGATGGACAGTCTTTCTCTCCTCCTCTGTCCCTTCTTCCTCTTTCTCTCTGCATGTCTCTCTCTCTCTCTATCACAATCCCCCCTTCATCTCTCTTCCTTCTCATGTGTTTCTTTTCTTCTCTTTGACCTTTTACCGCTCTCTCACTCTTTTCTCTTCCTCACAATAACTCTCTCTCTCTCCTCTCTCTTCCCCTTTATCTCCCACTCCCCCTCTTTTTCCTATCTATCTCAGTTAAACACATTCTCACTCTCTTCTTCCTCTCTTTGTTTCTTTTAGCACTCCTCTTATTATCTCCCTCCTCCTTCTTCCTTTGTCTTTCTTTCAGTCTTTCTGCCTTTCTGTCTTTCTTTCTGTCTCTCAATCCTTTTGTTTTTCTTTCTATCTTTCTGTTTTTCTTTCTGTCTCTTTCTGCTTGTTTTTCTTTCTATCCTTCTGTTTTTCTTTCTGGATTTTTCTGCTTGTGTTACTTTCTATTTTTGTTCTATCTTTCTGTCATTCTTTCTGTCATTCGTTCTGTCTGTCTCTTTCTTTCTTACTCTCTGTCTCTGTCTTTCTGTCTATCTTTCTTTCAGTCTTTCTGTCTGGTCTTTCTTTCTCTCTTTTTCTATCGTTCTGTCTATCTTTCGGTCATTCTTTCCCTTTCTTTCTGTCTATCTTTCTGTCTGTTTTTCTTTCTATCTTTCTGTCTTTCTTTGTTTTTTTCTATCTTTCTGTCTATCTTTCGATCGTTCTTTCTTTTTTTGTCTGTCTTTCTTTCTGTCTATTGTTCTGTCATTCATTCTTTCTGTCTCTTTCTATCTGTCTGTCTTTCTTTCTGTCTATCTTTCTTTCTATCTTTCTCTCTGTCTTTCTTTCTGTGTGTCTGACTCTCTTACTCTCTGTCTCTATCTTTCTGTCTATCTTTCTATCTATCGATTTATCTTTCTATCAATTTATCTTTCTATCTTTCTGTCTATCTGTCTTTCTATCTGTCTATCTTTCAATTGTGCTTTCTTTCTCTTTTTGTCTGTCCTTCTTTCTATCTATTTTTCTGTCATTCATTCTTTCTGTCTCTTTCTTTCTGTCTTTCTTTCTGTGTGTCTGTTTATCTGTCTTTCTTTCTGTGTCTGTTTATCTGTCTTTCTTTCTGTCTTTCTCTGTGTGTCTGTTTATCTGTCTTTCTTTCTGTGTCTGTTTATCTGTCTTTCTTTCTTTCTGTCTTTCTTTCTGTGTGTCTGTTTATCTGTCTTTCTTTCTTTCTTTCTTTCTGTCTTTCTTTCTGTGTGTCTGTTTATCTGTCTTTCTTTCTGTCTTTCTTTCTGTGTGTCTGTTTATCTGTCTTTCTTTCTGTGTGTCTGTTTATCTGTCTTTCTTTCTGTGTCTGTTTTATCTGTCTTTCTGTCTTTCTTTCTGTGTCTGTCTGTCTTATCTGTCTTTCTTTCATCTGTCTTTCTTTTTCTTTCTTGTGTCTGTTTTCTGTCTTTCTGTTATGTCTTTCTTTCTGTGTGTCTGTTTATCTGTCTTTCTTTCATCTGTCTTCTTTCTGTCTTTCTTTCTGTGTGTCTGTTTATCTGTCTTTCTTTCTGTCTTTCTTTCTGTGTGTCTGTTTATCTGTCTTTCTTTTCTTTCTTTCTGTGTGTCTGTTTATCTGTCTTTCTTTCTTTCTGTCTTTCTTTCTGTGTGTCTGTTTATCTGTCTTTCTTTCTGTCTTTCTTTCTCCATCTCTTTGCGCTCCTATAATGATCTCACTTCTCTCCATCTACCCGTTCTCTGCCTCCCCCTCTCTTTTTCCATCCCTCTCTCTCACTCTTCTCCTTCTCCATCTTGCCTTCCTCTTCTCTCCCTCCATCTCTTCCACGGCGCACCAGCCTCTCCGTCTCCTCCGAGCTAAAGCCGCGCGCTCACACTCTCCTTCCCATTAGCATGTAGCGCCGGATCCGTAATAGGCAGCTTCCCTTCATACGGATCAGGTCGGCCGTGTCAGCCCGCTAACGGCTAATTGGGCAGAATAAGGCCGGGCGGGAGACGGAGAGACGGAGCTGGCGGGCGCGGTCGGAGGCAGCGCTTTGTAAATTGGAGGCGTTTGTTTTGGAGAGGAGGAGGAGGATGAGAAAGAGGAGGATAATAAGAAAGAATGAGACAATGAAGGCGAGGAGATGATGAGAGCGCTCTAGCCGTTCTCGGGCTAACGTGGCGGCCATGTTTGTAGTGTTCTCGGGGCTGCGGGCTGGGTGAGAGTGGAAGAGGAGGTCAGATGTTACACGGAAAGTGATTTATAGCTGTAAAAATGTCAAAGTAGGAAGAAATCTGACATAAATTAGGAGTAACTAGTGAAAAAATATATACATTTCACTGTAAGGAAGTAATAAGCTGTAGAAAATTCTGGAAATCTTAAAGCTCCACAGTGTAACAAAAAGAGACTATAATAAAAGCGTCTTCTTTCCCAGTTTTATACAAGAAATGTTCCAGATGTCCCTGCCAACAGTAAAAAGAGGGAAAAACTGTCATTTGTTTAGGTAAAATACAGAAAAGCTACTTAAAAATGACCAAAACACAAAGAAAATGTGACTAAACTGACTCACATTAGTGCCAAGTGCGTAACAATTTTCCCTAGTTTCACAATTTTATTATTACTAACCAACAGAAACCAGGGATGTCCCAGCTTTTTATTTTGAAAATCTGGTCACCTTAAGTTGTTAAAATTTCAAACTAGGAAGAAATCTGACATAAATTAAGAGTAACTAGTGAAAAAATATATACATTTCACTGTAAGGAAGTAACAAGCAGTAGAAAATTCTGGAAATCTTAAAGCTCCACAGTGTAACAAAAAGAGACTATAATAAAAGCGTCTTCTTTCCCAGTTTTATACAAGAAATGTCCCAGATGTTCCTGCTAACAGTAAAAAGAGGGATAAACTGTCATTTGTTTAGGTAAAATACAGAAAAGCTGCTTAAAAATGACCAAAACACAAAGAAAATGTAACTAAACTGACTCACATTAGTGCCAAGTGCAGAACAGTTTTCCTTTATTTTGAAAATCAGGTCACCTAAAGTTGTTAAAATTTCAAACTAGGAAGAAATCTGTCATAAATTAAGAGTAAATGGTGAAAAATAGATACATATCACTGTAAGGAAGTAGTCAAGCGGTAGAAAATTCTGGAAATCTTAAAGCTCCACAGTGTAACAAAAAAGAATATAATAAAAGCGTCTTCTTTCCATGTTTTATACAAGAAATGTCCCAAATGTTCCTATTGTGTATTTGATCCCTTTCCAATAATAAAGAGAAGCATAAATTATCATTTGTTTAGATAAAATACAGAAAAGTGCTTAAAAATGACCAAAACACAAAGAAAATGTGACTAAACTGACTCACATTAGTGCCAAGTGTGTAACAACTTACCTAATTACGCATTTGTTTCACAATTTTGTTTACCAACCAACCCAAACCAGGAATGTCCCAGATTTTTTATTTTGAAAATCTGGTCACCTAAAGTTGTTAAAATTTCAAAGTAGGAAGAAATCTGACATAAATTAAGAGTAACAGGTGAAACAAAAAAAAAAAAACAAAAAAAAAAAACATACATTTCACTGTAAGGAAGTAATAATCAGTGGACTCGAGAAAAAAATCTGGAAATTTTAAAGCTCCACAGTGTAACAAAAAAAGACTACAATAAAAGCTTCTTCTCATTATTATTAATATATATAATAATAATATTATAATTATTATTATTATTATTATTATTATTAAAAAAAAAAAAAAAAAAAAAGCGTCCTGACATGCATCCTTACTTAGGGTGTCCAGACGTCTCTATTTCCTTAGTAAAGAGAGGCATAAACTGTCATTTGTTTAGATAAAATACAGAAAAGCTGCTTAAAAATCACCAAAACACAAAGAAAATGTGACTATACTGACTCACATTAGTGCCGAGTGCAGAAAAAATGTCCTTAATTATGCACTTGTTTCACAATTTTATTATTACTAACCAAACCAAACCAGGAAACTAGGAAGAAATCTAACATAAATTAGAAGTAAGTGATGAAAAAAACACATGGAAATCTTAAAGCTCCACAGTGTAACAAAAAAGACTACAATGAAAGTATAAAATAAAAGTTTTTTTTGTGTGTGTGTGTGTGTGTGTGTATAAGGTGACCTTCAAGGTGATTTTCAAAATTCTAAACTGGGACACACCCGGGTTAGGATGGTTGGTATAAATAAAACTGTAAAAACAGCGTGTTACATTGTGCATTCTCATATCAGTCATGATATGATGGTGATCTGAGGGACTTCTGTTTCTGCATTTTTTTGCTTTATGGTCATTTGCAAACATGATTTTCTGTATTTTGACTAAACAAATTGTAGTTTATGCTCATCTTTACTGTTGGTGACAATCTGATTAGTAAAAAATTGTGATAGTCCTGTTTTAGTCTTAGTTTAATCCTGGTTTAGATTAAATTGGTCAAAACTAGGGACACGTGGGACATTTCTTGTATAAAACTGGGACAAATCAGTGGTTTCGGATAAATCTGCTGGGACAGGGGACACAGGGTTTAAAACAGGGACTGTCCCTTGCATCTCCACAAACTTGGCACTTAACTTGGCTTAGAGCAGGGCTCGTCCTACTGGTGGACCCTTCATCTCACCCAAGTTATATATTGTACTTATATTGTATAGTATTGCTTTATTTCAGACTCCAACAGGTCCATATAGAAGATTTAAAAAACAGATGACACACAAAACATAGCACAATGACGTTCTATAGTCCATTTAAGCACTTCCTCCAGTGCCTCCAGAGTTCAGAAGTAAACCTGACACTGCTCTGCTCAGACATTATTAAAACATTTTGAATTTTGTGAATCATTCATTGTGAAATCGTCCAGGCGCTTCATAAATGTGTATACAAAGTTTCTGATCACAGTATTCAGTGTAGGGACATTATTCTGCACAAACAGCAAACTGGCACTTGTCCACTGAGGGACTTTCATCAGGATACGAAGTGCATCATTATATGCAACCTGCAGCTTCTTAAGTTTAGCTTCACTGTAACTGCACCACAAGGCTGGTTACAATGAAGCTGTGTTATCCATCCCTGCCCTTCACCAGTCCCTCACAAGTTTCTCGCTCACTCCAAATTTTCTTTCTGCTGCTCGATTACCGTTTTCGGCTGCATATTTCACTACTTGCAGCAGAACAGGAGACGTGTTCAGTAGAGGACGAAGTGACAGTGGTAGAGGAGTAATGAGTAGCAGCAGATACTGACACACAAGCCTAGAGCGCCCTCTCGCGGCTGTCAGTGTGAACATTTTAATATATAAGTCGCACCGGAGAATAAGTCGCAGGACCACCCAAACCATGAAAAAAAGTGTGACCAAAAAACACGGTACTTTGGTAGTGAAAACAGAGCAATGACGTCTTGAATACAGGAGAATAAAGATAACACAGACATGAATGACTCACTTTAAATCAACCCAAAACATGCTACATAGGTCTTCAGGAAGAACAGTTGATAGTCAAGGTCAGTTAAATACAATCAATCAATGAACCTGCCCAGGGACAAGAGATGGAAATTAGCACTGGTTTCATAACCTGGTACAATGCATCTCTCCAGTTAAGGTTAATGCAAAAATTGTGCGCTGTCCCTGTCTCAAATAAATAAATAAACAAATACAGATAATGTTCAGAGGGTCAACAAGAAGGGAAATGATTATAAAAGCTTGGGTAAATGCTTTTGCATAATAGGTCTCCTTGAAAATATATTGTCAAAATAAACATCTCTGTGCGACATATAAACACGTATGGTATTATATGGTCTGATATGGATTTGTTGGGCCGATACGATATCAGATATTTGTCTTGCTTGTTGTTGATAACCGATATTATCTAAACAGTAGTAAAGACCATATTTATCACCATCACCATCATCATCATCATAATAATAATACATAACACTTGTATAGAGCTTTTCAAGATACTCAAAGACGCTTTACATGGGAAGACAAGCAACAACAAACAAGAGAAAAAGACAGTTAATGAAAGTTTTTTTAAAGAGATGGGTTTTCAGGGCTTTTTTAAACATGAGGAGTGTGGATGAGTCTCTGATGTGTTTGGGCAGGGAGTTCCAGAGGGTGGGGGCAGCAGTGGAGAAGGCCCTGTCCCCCCAGGTCTTATGTTTAGTCTTGGCGGGGGGAGACAGGAGGTTGGCATCAGCTGATCGGAGGGCACGGGCGGGGGTGTGTGGTGGTGGAGGAGCTCAGAGAGGTAGGTGGGGACCAGGTTGTGGAGGGACATGTCCACAATGGTGAGGAGTTTGAACTGAATGCGCTGGGGGACGGGAAGCCAGTGGAGATCTCTGAGGAGAGGGGTGATGTGTTCACGGGAGGAGGTGCGGGTGAAGAGGCGGGCACCATCATCATCATCATCTTTATTCCAGACTCATGGTCCCATTTTTAAAGCAATGAAGGACAGTGACAATACAAAACAATAAACTGATGTTTTTAAAAGACAACCATAACCATACCAGTGTCTCCACATACTGATCTGATATCGTATAGCACTGAATCTCGTATTTGTGAGTGACATTATTATTTCATTGTCTGCTTTGTTCAGTCGGCAGATAAAACTGTACATTAAAATTCTTAGTGCAGCTTTGCAGAGAGTTCACTCGTGCAGTAACAAACATCTCTGTTGCACTCGTCCATCGTGGCCTCCTCAAAAACACCTACAAAGTAGAGCCCGACCGATATATCGGCTGGCCGATATTATCGGCCAATATGGGCACCTGGAGACATATTGGCTATCGGCCAATATGCTTGCTGATATGGGCCGATATTTCACGTGGGCATGTTATACCTCGTTATAAAGCTTAGACTCTCTACATTATGTTCATTTAATCCAATTTACAGATAAATGTCCTCATATGTGGCTCCGCATCAGTATTTATCTACGGTGTAATTTGTCTGTGTGTGTGTCCGTACTGTCCCTGAACACACCACCAGAGTGACGTCACTTCACTCGCGTGTGTTTGTTTACACCCGCAGCCGTGCGCAACATTGAGATTATATTCTTTTTCGGACAATCGGTTTGAGTCTGGATTAAAAGGACATTTATTAGTGCAGACTTGTGATGTGAGGAGGAGCCTGTGTGAGCGCTGAGTGTTGGAAATACATCGACTTTGAAGCTAGTTTAGGTTTTGTTAGCGATTAGCTGCTGTAGCTCCCGCACATAAACAGGCTGTTTTCTATTGGTCTATTGTAAAGTGACTACATTGGCCGTATATTTGTTACTGGACCTGCATTGATATGTAAATGAGCTGTGAATAGACGTGTGAATGATCCACATTTATGCATATAATTAATTACCGCTGTGCGCACGGCTAAAGGCTAATAGCGGCAGTTTATTTACTAGCTAGGAGTTATGGGTCGGTCGCGATCGAAGCGGCTCTTAGAGCGAACAACGGGAGCATGTTTCTCATTGGGAGCCGTGTTTTCTCTTTTTCTCACTTTTTCTCTTCATGTCGCATGTAGACCCGTAGTTTGACAGCAGCAGCGGCTGAAAATTGAAACTTTCAGAAATCTGCGTGTGCATAGGATAAAAAAAAAATAAAAGTGCATATTTGGCTGCAGTTCAGCATAAAATGAATAAACCAGGACTAATCTTGGGCTCGAGTGAGGGAGAGAGATAGAAACCGAGTCCCGACACTCAGACCTGGTTAAGTTCTGTTTCACACATGGGTTAAATCTGTTTTAGTCCTGGTTTAGTCCTTTTTCAGTCCTGGTTCAGTTCTGGTTTAGTCCTGCTTGCAACAAAACAATCTCAAGAGTCGCTTGGGAGCCGAAAGAGCCAGCTGCTTTAGTGAGCCGAGCCAAAAGAGCCGGTTCTCCAAAAAAAAAAACAAAAAACTGGAATACCCATCACTAGTAGCTAGAATGTGATGCAAAAATGCCATTAGGCCAATCTACTGTATGTAAATATGATGTAAAGAGTCAGAACAACAATAAATGTTGCCTAAATAAACCCAATTTAGAATCCACTAGAGCCAAACCTAAGTTTTTTAAATAATTCAAGATTTACAGTGAATTTTTTCATCACTAAATATATCGGTGATTATATCGGCTATCGGCAGCTCCAACTCCCATTATATCCGTTTCATATCGGCCACAACAAAATCCATATCGGTCGGGCTCTACTACAAAGTGTCACTGTAATCCACCTGCAGTCTTTGCAAACTGTCTTTTTTGTAATTAGTCCAGAGGTGGGCTGTGTACAACGGTGTGTTTTATGTTAAGTTACAGTGAAGTTTACACATTATCTTTTCACATTTGGAAAATACTAAAAGGTATTCATCTGGGACTTAAATTCAGATTTTCACTCATGAGTCTCTTCAAAAAGACATATTTGGCACACTGAGGATAGGGTGACCAGAATTTCTAAATAAAAAAAACTGGGACATCCCTGTTTTTTGGTGGAAAGTAGTAGTAAAAATTGTGAAACAAGTGCGTAACTAAGGAAAATTGTTATGCAGAGACCATTCATGACGAACATGTGAGTCAGTATAGTCACATTTTCTTTGTGTTTTGATACGATACCTGTGGAAATGTTCAATATCAGCAGTAACTGACATAGCATCCCTTTTGTAAACACTGTATTTTCCCTCCACCTCTCTGTACCCGCTGTCACCAAAAGCATTCCCTGTGTGTCTCTCTGTCTCGTCTGGCTGTGGCAGTTCCACCGAGGCTGTGCTAATGGACCCGGTCTCTGTATGACTCTGCTGTGATGGTGCTTCCTCCTGTTCACTGTCCTTTTCTCACTCTCATACCAGGATTCTGTCAATACAACCACATTTATTCATCTAATGCGCTGTTCCTGATAGAATCCACTGCGTTATAAAGAGTAGAGAAAATGGGTGAGAATTAGGGCCGTTAGATTAATTGCAATCAAAATGATCATTCCAATGGATACAATTAGCAAAGGAACAGACTCGATACTAAACACATATTCAGATACAGAGAAAGAAAGAGATCATTTATTTATCTTTAGGGAAATCCAAGTTTTGCTGCAGCAACATTTACCCTGCTCTTCCCAGTGGTCTTTGTGTCTCAGTCCAAGGTCTCAGTTTAACAGGACTGGTCAGGGAGGGTCAGCAGTCATCTGTGTTAGGGCAGTTTGAGGTGAGGAAGGGTCAAAAGTGTCCTGCACATAGACTGTACGCACTAGTCACATTAATGTTCAAAATAGGAAGTTAGCATGAAGATGCTTCAGGCTCCTACTGATCCTGGCTCTCACTGACTTACACTAGAATATTGTCATCTCTCTCTCTCTCTCTCTCTCTGTAATTGCTGCTGTGAGCCTTGTAATTTTGGTCTTAAAATGTTTGTTTTAATGAGCTCTACATGACCCGGGTGGTTTTATTTTGGTATTTTGTTTGTTAAAAAAAATACTACTCCTAATCTGGGTTTTGCTCCAAATTTCCCCTGTAACCGCTTCATCTGAGTGGAGCCAAAGACAACGGGTGACATCACACTCCCTTAGTCCATTTCTGTCTACAGTTTATGGTCCTGCAGCATCACGGCGCGTCTAGGGGGAGCCAGTGAACACAACAGGAAAGACTTCAATCTTTCTCCGCTCCACTGTGTTTTTCCTCTAGAAGGTCTTCTGCCAATATTTGTTGCCACATATGGTGTAAATGCCTGTGGCATCTTAAATGTCCATAGCTACATCTTTACCTAGTCTCTTGCACAGTCTCCATGGATTCATGAAGAACAAACAGTTCATTTCATACAATCCAACAGTCCCTTCATTGCCTCAGAGTGTTTCCTCTAGAAGGTCTTCTGCCATATTTGCTGCCATATATGGTGTACAAAAGTAATTCAAATGTCCATAGCTAGATCCTTAGCTCTTGTCTTCATGGGTATTGGAACAACAACTACATGAAGCGAATCACACATGCACTTACTTTCAACTACTGTTCAACAACTACAGATGATGGATCCATGGCCGGCCGGGCTTTGAGCCTCCGTGGGCTCCGACCTCATTCCATTAAATTAACCCTTTGTTTGTTGAAATGTCAGTCCAAGTTTATAACAATGATCTAGAAATTATTATACAAGTGTTGTGTTTATTACTCAATGAATAAAAAATACTGAAAAAATATATTAGTAGTACAAAAATGTTTTCAATATTTTTTCTTGGGCCTTCACTGAATACCTTGAAGGCCCTGAGGGTCCCCGTCTGGGAAAAACAAACAGTACCACAATAATACAAAAAAAAAAAAATAAAATCACTCTTTCCACTCTTGGACAATAGAATGTGATTTTCAACATTAAATCTGAGTACTTTCTTTTTTATTCCCACATGATCTTATATGTGTGTGATCCCTCAGCAGTCCAGGTAGGTTCCATAGTGCTCCATGGGCGTATACTAGTCACTCCCCAAAACATGCTACACAGGTCTCCAGGAAGAATAGCTGAGAGCTGATATCTCAGGTCAATTAAATACAATCAATCAATTAACCTGACCAGGGACTACAGGAGGAAATTGGCACTGGTGCTACAGCCTGGTACAAAGCAGCTCTCCTGTTAAGGTTAATGTACACTGTGCAATGTCCCTGTCTCATTAAATTAAAAAAATGTGCTCTTGTATTTCTAAAGCTATTCAGGAAAGGTTCATTTCTGTCCTGTGAATGTGACTTTTTTAGTATTGATACCTGCTCAAATGAGTATCTAGTTTTGATACTAGTTTTAGTATCGATTAGTATCAGATTTTCAATATTTTTGACAACCCAAGTCTGTAGTTTAGATCTGTACAAACATGTTCTCAAATGTGATTCTTGTATGTTGTCTTGAATTAAGTCCATATTTCAGTTTTTTTGTCAGTTCCTTTACACGTTTAAAATATGAATCTTATTATTAAAACATAAATCGCAAATCGAAATTAGACATCTTTCTCAAAAGGTTCTGCAATAGCGACGAGGCAGCAATGGTTATGCAGAGAGGCGTTCAAGGCCACAGGAAATCGCAGGCTTTATTTTATTCCAGTCAGAGCTCTGGCGGTGCGTTTAATGACATGTGCACAGCGTGGGACAAAGGGGGCGCTGGTGAGGAGCAGACAGGAGCAGGGGGAGCGCAGAGGGGGGCCACAGAAAGAGGAAAATACTAGAGATATTTCAGCTGAAGAAGAGGAGTTCCAGACAGTAACAGGAGTCAGGCTGTGAGCTTTATGCAGTGCAGACGAGTAGAGAGGGACTAAGACTTTTAAAGATTGACTATGGAACTTTTATAGTGATGGGTTCTCTGTGGGCTTGTCTTGGAATGTTCCACAGTAAATGTGTCCAGCTCCAGATTAGTGTTGTCACGATACTGAGGATTTCACACTCAATTTCAATACGGAGGAATCGACTTGTGAATGAAAACGTGCCTTTTTTAGTATCTATACCTGTTCAAATGAGTATCTAGTTTAGTATCAATTAGTATCTGATTTGATACTTTTCACAATCCTCACAGTCCCTCATTTTTACGGTCTTAAACACGAGAAAATGAATACTAGTTCATCTGAAACGTTTTGCAGTTATCCAAAGTTATTCCTCAATGATGTTTTTTAGTTTTCCCAAGTAAAGCTAACAACAACATGCATGCGAACGTGCACTTACTCACTATCAGACAATAAAACACTTTCTAACCAGATGCAGACAGTACACAGTAGGGCTGAGTATCACTGAGAAGTTGCCGATACGATACATACCTAGATAGTAGGGATGGGCATACGATGAAATTTTCTTAATCGTCGGGAGAATTAACGATCGATTTTCGACTAATCATTAACGTTTTTATATTAAGATTATCATCATTATTATTGCTGTTACTAATCTGCATAAATAAACTCAACTTTACAACATATGAACCATAAACACTGTAGAGCCATGCGAGTCCGTTCGACATTATAATGTGTTTAATGCAGATTTGACACACATGGCTCATTTGCATAAACTATAAGCACTGAAAAAACAAAACAAAACAGCCCACTCCTTATGCCCTGATGTGGTTCAGCTTCTGTCAGACTAAAGGACATGACTCAGTGGAATGTTGTTGATGATAATGATGGTGAGTCTGTTCTGTGTGTGCCGCGTTGGAGATGTGTGCAGGTTTAGTGCAGCTCTTTATTTAACAGTCATTCCACTCACTTTATTTATGTTGGTCACTTTACTTACTTTGGCTCCTGTTGTGATGAAAAGACTGAAAAGTGTTTGTCTTTTGGACGCATGTGCACTCAACTTTATGCTGCAGTATTCGGGACACTGCGTATACATGCACCATGACGAAACCGGGATACTGAAAAAACCCGATCATACTGATGTCCATATAAACACACTCAGTGAGTGGTGCAGTGATCTCCAAGGAGGTGCCAAAGCCGAAACGTTTGACTGTGAGGCCTCAACTCCAGTGTTTGAGCTGTCAGACGCAGCCTCGTCTTCTTGCGCTACACACAGCAACCTACATTCAGTTTATCGATTAAAAATGAATGTGATGGATGAAATTCTTAATGATCAATTACTGATTAGTCGACTAATCATGCCCATCCCTACTCGAAGGCCACGATACGATACATATCTCGATACAGTGAGCTTATGATTCCATGCGATTCAGTACAATTTATTTCAATTCCATTCAATATGGTTCAATAAAAAATAAAGGCTAAATCTTAGCTGTGATACTAAAAGTCTTTGTTCAATCACTTCTTGCACAAAGTGAATATGAAACACACCCATTTTAATCATAAAAAAACTGAAAATGTCAAATGTGTCACAGAATGAGTTTCCTTCCTCTGAACAAGCAACAAAACTGTAGCGCTGTAACAAAATATTTTAGTAAAAAACATGATATATCGATACAGCAGCCCACGATATCGATACTGTATCATCACATTAAACAATACGACATATTGATATGTCAATATTTTTGCACACTCCTAGTACACAGTGGACTTAAGAGCTGCTTATACAATATTTCTGTACTGGAGCAAGACAAAACAACAAAAAAAGGCCATTCAAGGTAATTTACAGCAATAAAAACACTTTTCTAGGCACTTAGTCCCATAGATCTGAAACTAATTTAGTGCAATTTGCTGTGTAACTGTCAGATCCCAGATTTGTTGACCTGGTTTAAGGTTAATATCTTTATAATTACTGGGCCTATCCACATGAAACTAAAGTTCAACATCTCTGTGAGTATAAATAAACAAAAGTGAAATTATTTTTCCCCAGTCACTTCAGAAAGTGGTGCCATTATTCAACCCAAGCACTGCTCTGTTAGAAGCTCTATTAGATGTTAGTCTGATCTTTATTTGAACACAATCAGACCACAAAGAAATGATTTAACTGAAACTACAACAGATGAGCTGATTTGTGAGCTTAAACAAATCACTCACAAATAAAGTGAGTTACAAGCCAGTTAGGATTAGTGGGAAGTTTTTTCAATTACTCTCACCTTTTGTTGAAAATCTGACTCCTAAACAGGACCATTAACGCATTGATCACAAGCTCCTGAAAATGTGATGATTAAATCCATTTGGTAATTTTTCTTGCTTTTTCAGACTTGTATCATGAATAGGTTGACCAGATTTTACAATAAAAAACTGGGACACCTCGGGTTTGTGGTGGTTGATAATAATAAAATTGTGAATCAAGTGCATAATTATATTGAAATGTGTGTCAGTACAGTCACATTTTCTTTGTGTTTTGGTCATTTTTAAGCAGCTTTTCTGTATTTGACATAAACAAGTGACAGTTTTTGTGTCTCTTTACTGTTGGCAGGGATCAATTGGTTAAAAATAGGGACACCAGGGATATTTCTTATATATAAGGGCCTGTTTCACAAGAATGTTTGCGAGTAAAAATGACAAAATATTTAATCGGAAGTGCCTTTCGTTTAGACCAGGGGTGTCCAGACGACGTGATCAAGGGCCGTAGACGGGAGCTCAGTACAGTGAATAATAGGGCTTTTAAAAAATGGAAAAATTCTGCTTTAAACCACCCTCCAGAGTGGAAAAGTTGAAAACGCCCCACTATAGCGTTTCTGTCTACACTGCCCAAGACGCAAAACTCTGGTCAGATCTGCTCACATCGTGTATGCGTTTACATCACATACATACAGTACACAGAAACAAACATGATCATTTCCATGCGTCGGACCTTCAAACTGCTCTGGCAGCTCTGATAAACTTACAGGAGGCATCCCAACAAATGTACAGAATATGCAGAGTAGGGATGGGCATGATTAATCGATTAATCGATAATTGATCATTAAGAATTTCATCGATTACGTTCATTTTAATCGACAAACCGAATGTAGGTTGCTGTGCGTAGCGTGACCAAACACGTCTGTACATGTGTCTCTCTGCACTCAGAAGGAGCGAGCAAACACAAACATTCGGTCAGTCTGCAGCGTACAGAAGCACAAATGCGTATTTAACCCTTCCAGACCGACGGTATCGTATACGATACCGGCGGACATGTTTTACATAACCGCGCATAACTTTTTAACCATAAAAGATAGAGACTTTTTTTTTTTCCCTTGTATAGATAAGACCCGTGGCTTTACGAGCATCTTTCCGGCATCATCCTACGTCACACGCACGCAGCGTGGTGACGTAGCGAAAACAGGTGTCCAATAGGAACTTCGCTATTCGGCGCATGACGTGCCCTATCCATTTTCATTGGCCCAAACTTTGCCAAAGATTGTTGTAAGTCAAGATAGTTTACTCTGTGCTCAAACTGTGCTCATAGCATTTGATAAAGCAGACCTAAGTACCATTATTTCTCAAGTAAATGGCAAATTACGCATCTCGGTGTGCGTAATTGCTCATCCCTTACTATGTTTATTTGAAAAGTTTTTTTTTTTACTTGCAAATGATACATAATACACCCAACAGGACGTAAACAGCCTAGTGCCGAGCAATGAATCGGGTGTGAGCAGGTGCACGCAGATGCGCGCTTGGCGTAGACCCGGCGCACATTCGTGTGCCAAGGCGTTTGTTGTTTTGCGCACAGAGGATAAAGAGCACCGGGAAGTCTATCAGAAGAAAGAACGAACGAACAGAAATGGCACGCAAAGCGTCACTTTCCTTGCTGGAAGCAGTGGCGATGGTAACGGAGCCTGGCAGTGACGCCGAGTCCGATGTGGACACTTTTTATACAGATGAAGAGTTGGATTACCTGGAGGATCTGGACCCTATTGAAGAGTAAGTAGCAAATATTTCATAGTTATTTAGAGCAAACATCATGCAACACTTGTAGTAAACGGGCGTAAATACATAATAGTAGCATGCGTAATGCCTATTTACGCATTGTTTGGATACAGTTTTATTTGATGCGTGAGGGATATAATCATTTAGGTGGGGGATGAGATTGTGAACTTCAGACAACTGTTTACCTGTGTTGCACTAGACTTATGACATGTATGTTGTTGTTTGTAATAACGAGCTACAAACTACATGTGTAAAGTGGATGAAGTGGTTTGGGAGGTGTGGATGTCCTAATTAGTGAGGTCATAATCTGTTGACACCATTTGGGTGGGGGATGGGGTTGTGCATTGTGTTTGCCCCTGCTGCACTAGACTTAGACTTGTTGTAGTCCATATGTAATACACAAGTTTTACACAAACTAACATTTTTTTCCTTTTCTTTTTGTTTAGTGCTGAGTCAGAGGATGTTCCTCAGGCTCCTCCAGATTCCCCTGTGCCATTCACTTCAGGTGTCTCCCCAGCTTCATCAGTGTCTACAACCCCAGCCACCCGTCCAGAACCATCAACACCTTCAACACCTACGATCTCCTCTGAGAGCAGGAGGAGGGGCAGGGATGGAGGACATGGAAGATCCAGATCTCCACTCCTCAGTACTTCATCTCCATCACCACACTTACTAACCACCACACCAGGAAGACCGCAGCAGGCAAGGATCATATGGGAGGCTGTCATGTGTGCACTGCTGACAAACACAGGGGAAGAGGCAGTGTACTGCATGGAAATGCAAGGCCTGTGATGTGGCACTATGCCTGGTGCCTGATAGGAACTGCTTCCATGATTGGCACTAGTGAAGGACTTGGACGAGTGCACTTTTTTTTGTTTTGAGGGCAAAAATGACATTTTTAGAATACCTACAAACTTCATATTTTGCACTTTTGTAGCTAAGACCCTAAACTAAGTATTTATTATGTCTAAAAAGTTGTTTATACATGTTTGCTGTGTGTTTTGAATAAAGGAGTGTGAATATTATTTTCCGTTTTTTTTTTTCCTTTGTATTTCTAGTTCTATAGCTTTTATTACAGCCATATGACACAACTACAGCACTTAGATTGTGAAAGAACAGGTTGTACTGAAAAAAAGGATGTATAGCACTTCATTAGGGGATAAAAGGAGGAGTTTTAATAGCAAAATTAGGAAAAAAAATCCAGGCGAGGACAAATGTACCAAAAATGCCCTTAGGTCTGGAAGGGTTAACGACTTTTTTAATGACTTGTACAAGAAATTCCAGGCTTTCCATTGCGTTCGGGACAAGTGTGAGTCCATGTGCACAGTGTACAAAGCAGCACATATGTTTCGGTGTCCAGTGGGAAAAAGTTTTACCAGGTGAGAGTCGCGCAATGTCGATGACGAGTCCCCACCTCCCTCCCCCCGTACGGTGTCCTGGTTTTGACAAATGCAAATCTGGTCACACTAACCTGTATTCCACTGAGTCATGTCTTTTAATCCGACAGAAATTGACCGCATCAGCGACACAAGAGCTGTAGTTTTATCTTCACTGAGTTTATGCAAATTAGCCATGTGGTTTTAAGTTTCGTTTCTGTGAGAGTTGCACAAAACTGAATTAAACACATTATAATGTCAAACAGGCTTGATGTGGCTCTAGAGTCGTTACGGTTTATATGTCGTAAAGTTGAATTTATTTATGCAGATTAGTAGTGCAGATAGTAATAATAATGATGATAATTTTAATATAAAAACGTTAATGATTAATTGATAATCGATCGTTAATTCTTCCGACGATCAATTAAGAAAATTTCATCGAATGCCCATCCCTAATGCAGAGTTACTATTAGTGAACAGAGAAGGATTTGCAATCACCTCTGTCAAATTCTGGATGCACCAGTTCGTCGCAGGTGAGCCAGACGACTATGGACGAGACGTGGAGAACCAGTCGATGGAGGGACAACTTTGTGGAAGGAGGAGGTGATAAAAATGCATTGCGTGAAAACTTCCATATGTCCAAAAATGCCCTTGATGCTTTAAATAGAAGCATACCCAATGGAATTTCACACTCTTTTGCGTCACCATATGCACACAGATTTCCTCCCAGAAATGCTCGTCTAAACGTGAAATAAAAAGTGAAGACGCAACACTACTTTTGCACTTTTGCGTCTTCTGTTCAGACCGTTATTATATAAAAGTAGCCCTAAAACTGGGACAAATCATTGGTTTTGGAAAAATCTGCTCAGACAAGAGACACAGGACTCAAAACTAGGACTGTCCCGGGTAAATAGGGACGTCTGATCAGCTTTAATCATGAAGCTTTTTTGGCACTGTTTGCTAATGCGCATTGTGTCATCATGGAAACAGCTGAACATACCGCCATAACCAGAGATGTAGAGCACCCCCGGCGTGATGTCACCGCAAAGCATCAATTATCAGATCATTTTTCTATACAGCCCGCTCCTCCCTGCGCTGTGTTCCACTCCAGGTCTGAAGAATGGCCCTTTTCATACTTTAGCTGTAGAGGAGCAGATGTGCTTTTGTTTGAGCTCTCCTGGTTATAGCCTCATTAGCGCTAACATCCACACTGCGCCGTATGCCACAACGCTGCAGTGAACCCACAACTCTTCATCATCTGTGGAACCAATCATGACGAGCAATTAGAGCGCCACCTTATGGACTATCGCTGCCGGGAACGTGTGGAACTGCAGGGGAGATGGAATATTTTTAGCTTTCTGCCATGTTACAATGTTGTTCCCTCATCAAAAACACGCCTGAAGATGTTTTCCATGTCATTCATGCATGTTTGAGTAATTTAGCTGTAAGATCCTGTTCAAAGCTCCGCCCACAAGCCACCCATGCTCCCACAATTCTCCATAAATATACCAAAAAAAAGACAGGGTTCAAAACAATACATTACGACTTGACAAACCCGATGCGATGTGAAGTAGTTTTGTTAGCGCAGCGGTTTTCAAAAAATAAAGAGCCGCTGGGGATGCGAGACACACACGTATACGCCATGTGGACTGTGTCGTCTTGTATACGCTGTGTGGGCTCGCCTCTAATCAGAACTAAAATCAGGACTAAACCAGAGCTAAAATCAGGACTAAACCAGGACTAAAACTAGGACTAAACCAGGTCTAAACCAGGTCTAAACCAGCACTAAATCCGGACTAAACCAGAACTAAATCAGGACTAAAACCAGGACTAAACCAGAATTAAAAGAGGACTTAAATCAGGACTAAAACCAGGACTTAAATCAGGACTAAAACCAGGACTTAAATCAGGACTAAAACCAGGACTTAAATCAGGACTAAAACCAGGACTTAAATCAGGACTAAAACCAGGACTAAACCGGAACTAAAACCAGGACTAAACCAAGACTAAAATCAGGACTAAATCAGAATTAAAACCAGGACTAAACCAGGTCTAAACCAGGTCTAAACCAGCACTAAATCCAGACTAAACCAGAACTAAATCAGAACTAAATCAAGACTAAAATCAGGACTAAAACCAGGACTAAACCGGAACTAAAACCAGGACTAAACCAAGACTAAAATCAGGACTAAATCAGTATTAAAACCAGGACTAAACCAGGTCTAAACCAGGTCTAAACCAGCACTAAATCCGGACTAAACCAGAACTAAAACAGGACTTAAATCAGGACTAAAACCAGGACTAAACCGAAACTAAAACCAGGACTAAACCAAGACTAAAATCAGGACTAAATCAGAATTAAAACCAGGACTAAACCAGGTCTAAACCAGCACTAAATCCAGACTGAACCAGGACTAAAATCAGGACTAAACCAGAACTAAAACCAGGACTAAAATCAGGACTAAAACCAGGACTAAACCAGGAATAGAATCAGGAATAAAACCACGTCTATACCAGGTCTAAACCAGGATTTAATCAGGACTAAACCACGCCGTGCGGGGGCCATACTCTAAGGGGAGGCTCACATTCCCCAATTTGTCTGTGTTAATGGAATGCAAGCTGATGGTGTTGTGTGATAGTGCTCTGTAGGGGGAGTGGGTTAACACAAAGAGCAAAGGGAGAGGGGACTCTTATAAAACATGTTAATATGCAGAATATATTCTTTTCAAAATAAAATAAAAATAAGAAAAGGTAACATGGTGATCTAAATGTGTCAGCAGTTATTACCCCACACAAGTAAAATACTCAATCTTCAAAAATCTGAATCTGTTTAACAAACTCCAGTCGGGTAAAGGCCAGTCAGTTTTACAAACCAACTTTTAAGAAGAAAGTACTTTTAAGAGTCCCTGTAAAAACATGTGCTACAGAAATTCTCAACACGAAATAATGATCCACTCCTAACACTGTGATTCAGCAAGAATGATCCGGAAACGATCTGACCTTTTAAGACTCAGACCTTGAATCTCTGCTTATCCATGTGTGTAATAAAGTTGAAAAGTTACGACCATTGTTAGAGCAATTAGCAATTTCAAAAGAAAATATTAGATCTTCTGAATGTTCAACCATCCTCAAAATGGAGCCATGAAATATCCAAAAGGTGAATTCACAAATATTGAACCTGAACATTTCTATTAGTGACTCAAGAGCTCACGGTATTACAACAGCAATCTGCATACACTGAATACTTCAATGTGTGTGTGGTTTTTTTGTTTTTTGTTTTGCCATGGGCTTAATTAAACATCTGGTTGCCCAGTGCAATTTCAACAATATGTATTGAATCATGTGTTTATATTTATATTTATGTCCATTTAATAAGGTAATGCAAATCAACAGTACTGTCATTTAGTGCTAACGTTAATACATCACCAACACTTGACATGGTGAGGAAACAGTGCTGCTCTGCGAGCTCAGTAACATTTAAAGGTGTAAGTCCCGGGAGAACATGTGAGATGAGCAGGCAGTTGCGGATAGAGCAGCGAGCAATGAATAGCGAGTGCTCCGGAGGTGTGGCCCATGCTCTGGACGCCGCTGTGGCTCTGAGGAGCGGAGTGTCGTGGTGGAAACTCTCCCCGTGTTTTCCCGTGGGTTGCTGCTGTTGAGCACTGGGACTGGATCGTTCATGTTAAATTTCACTTTTGAGTTACACAGACAATCAAATCGCAAGAGACGGCAGCCCGCATGACGTAAAAGTGAGTTTTACAGCGACATAAAGTCCCAGTATAAGTAGTGTTTGTGTCCTCAGTTGGCACTTTGAGCTCACTGCTGTACGTGGTGAGGAGAAAATTCAGTTCAGTTCAGACTGGTTGAAGACGTTTCGCAGCTCATCCAAGCTGCTTCTTCAGTTCTGGTCAGACGCTGGTGGACACTTCCTTATATCTGTCTGCAGGGAGGAGCTAACTAACTGAAACGTCTTCAACCAAACTAACTTTTGTCCAGTCGACAAACTGAAATTTCTCCTCGCCATGGATTCTACCTGGACGACTGAGGGATTCTTCACTCACTGCTGTACGGTCACGCAATGGAGAGAAGAGGAGTTGAGAGAGAGTCACACTGTGAGAGCCGGAGGTGACAGGAGAAAACAAGTTTCTCTTTAGCCTGTTTGTCCTAGTTCAAGCTTACAACCAAAAAAAAAACAAAAGCAGAGTTTGGCAAGCCCTTCTCCTGAGCATTACCACGGAGCGCCTGTCCATCACTAAATATGACTATAAGCATCCAATCCAATCTACTTTATTTCTATAGCACATTTCACAAACAAACAGTTTATACATAATAATAATAGCAATAATAAAATGATAAAATAAACTACTAAAATAATCGTACTAGTCTTAAAATAATAAAGCCAGTAAAATAAAATAAGAGCAAATTCACAGAATAGCAATAAATAAATAAAACCAATAAAAATAAATAAAAAACACAGAGGACCACACAACTTACGCGGTGTTAAAAGCCAGAAAATAAAAGTGGGTCTTAAGGCGAGACTTAAAACTCTCCACTGTGGGGGCTGCTCGGACGTGGAGGGGCAGTGTTCCAGAGCTGAGGGCCGACCACAGAGAAGGTCCTGTCCCCCCTGGTTTCAAGTCTCGTTTTAGGCACCACGAGCTGGAGCTGGCCCTCGGACCTCAGAACGCACGTGGGGGTATAAATTTGGATGAGCTCCGAGACGTACTGTGGGGCCAGTCCATTCAAAGCTAAGCATGTAAAATAACAGATTTCAAAAAGCTGCATGAATTAGTTTGTGGAATATTTATTGTGGGGAAAAGATCCAGATGAATAAACAGCAATTTATCTAATCTGCGCAGGAGCCAACCCCGATCCGAGCACTTGGATAGTGTCTTAAAAGACAAATGAGGACTTTTTTGCAGACCAATTCTCAGGAAATATGTCTAAATAAAAGTATAAGTTTGTTTACACTAATACATTTAAAGTATTACAGTTTCAGTATCAAGAATTCAGTATTGAAGAAAAGAGGCCCAACTAAAAAACATCTTAAAATCCACTTATCAGGACATGTAACTCAGACTGAAATGTGTGAACAGTGTGAGCCTTTTTCGCAGGCTTCACTGAATGTTTTACTGGCTGCATCTACATGGAGCCAATGTGCTGAAATGAAATTTGGAGAGGCTGTTGGTGACATGTCATGACAAAAAAACATCAGGCAGTTACTAATTGATGGTCCTTGAACCCTAAAGTAGACTTGATCAAATAAGTAGGCTCCAAAATAAATCCAATGAATTCTGATTAAGAATAGATCATTGTAAAAGGCATCATACAGCTTTAATTTAAGTTAAAAAATCTTCTAAAATATAAAAAGCTATTTGGGGGTTATTGTTTGACGCTTAAAGATGCACTATGTATGTTTTTGGTGGAGGCTCCATGTGATTTTCTCATAAAATTGTTATTGCTTTGACTGGCAGTATGATATAAACCTGTCTTTCATTTCATTTCTTTGGATTCATTTCAAGACTGACCATACAGTGCTTTATTTGTGAATTATACTGTGTGCTAATCTCATGTTTTGCAGGTACCTCAAGATTACAATGTGCTGAAGGAGACCATGGCAGTCATCGTAACACCCACACATTTGTACTGAAAGGTGAAGGGCTTATGACTTATGTGCATTCAGTGGTTCAAGGTTTCATCACACAGACACGCTCAACATGCGCAGAAATGTGAAGTCGCGTTCAGGTTTGTTCAGAAGGTTCTCATGGGAATGACTGAAAACTGGCACCAAATTTCACAAGTGTCTTTCCATGTTGTGATTTCACGCTTGTACACTTTTCAGTACTCAGTCTGAAGTGCATGTGACTGGTTGGTTGGAATGTGTTTTATGATTCTCTAATTTTGACTTAATCAGGTGGATAATAAGTGTAAATATAAATTAAAGGGACAGTCTGAAATTTTGGACATGAGACCTCTTTTCCTAGTAAAACAGATTAAATATTCCATCCAGTCCTTGTATTTGCAGAGGTCACTGGTGCTAGGCTAGTGCATGTCAATGGCCATAGTTATCCTGCCACTAAAAACAGTCTTACCCACTCCACAAAACACCTGAAGCAAATCGATTAATATGCCAGACTGTCCATGTGAATGTCTGTGTTGATAGAATAATATTTCAAACTAAATTAATCTTGCATCGCATGAATCGTTGCATGTTGAGGGACTATTTTCTCATATATCAGTCCGCTGGTACCAAGCTTTCTATCACGAAGAACAATTCGCTGCTGCTCAGACATAAATCCTTCAAATGCAACGTTGGTTTTACTTCTAAAATTACTCTGTTGACACAGACATTTACATCAACAGTCTGGTGAAATAAAATAATTGTTTTGGGTGTTTTGTGGAGTGGGTAAGACTGTTTTTAGTAACAGGATAACTATGGCCATTGACATGCACTAGCCTAGCACCAGCGACCTCTGCAAATACAAGGACTGGATGGAATATTTAAAAAAGTGTCTCCACATGTCTCCAACATCCTGGCTCACTAGGAAATGAGGTCCTATGTCCAAAATTCTGAACTGTCTCTTTAAAGTTTTACACAAATAAAAAAGCAATTTGCAAAGAAATTTTGACAAACTTGTTAGATTTCTCTACTTCTTGTAATTTCATGTGGAGAATATCATATTGATGACATCACACTGGGAGAATTCTATCTAAAAGTTCAGCACAATTTACACAATTATCAATCAAAGGGCAGTAAATAAATCTGGATAAATCTCCAATCAGGAAGAAACATTTTAAACCTAAAAACTGGCCACACTGGGGAAAAAAAAACAAAACAAAAAAACTTAAATGTATTATGTTTAAAAGTTAACAAAAATGTTAACCGCGTTTTTGTAAAATGAGTCCAACCTCCAACCTGTAATATGAGCTTAAACTTTCACTTAAGAGTAGAAAAAAATAAAAATAAAAATCTAAATGTTTGGGATAGTACATGTGAAAAAATGAGACAACTTTTTTCTACGAGGCAACTACTGCACATGAGCTTTGTTCTTTGTTTGCTTTGTGTTTTTTATTAAATAGAACTTGTCATCTATGTTTTATACATTTTGATGATCAATTTGCATTTTTATTTGTGCCCTGTGAATAAAAACGTTCAATTATCCAGTGTGTTGTGAAATTACTATGACTGTAGGACAACTTTATAGGACAAAAACTGTAAAAAAGGACAAAAAGGACATTGATTTTAGATTTTTAAATTGGCCCATAAATGCTAAACTTTTAAATTGAGCCAATTAACTTGAGGTAATGAATATTTTCTTGCTGAACTCATTTATAACACATTCACTGTTACGATTTAAACTTTTTAAATTAGACCAATTTACATGCATCATTATGAACAATTAAGAGTAGATTAGATGTAAATGGTTTCTATATAAATTGTAAATTAAACCAGTGTTTTATTATTTTCAGGGTAGTAACAATACAGTTAATTTTAGCTGTGCCCGTTTGTATAAAAGCTGCATTGTGTAACTTTTCCGGTGGAAGGTCCGTCAAATGCTTTCCTCCGTGGAGACTAGTGGTGCGCAAAAACATCGAAATATCAATATATCGTGTCGTTTAATGTGATGATACTGTATCAATATCGGCAAGAGTATTTTTTGGTATATTTTACTAACTTATTTTGTTACAGTGTTACAGTTTTGTTGTGTGTTTAGAGGAAGGAAACACATTTATGCAACACATTTGACATTTTCACTGTTTTGATGATTCAAATGTTTGTGTTTCATATGAACTTTGCACAAGAAGTGGTTTAATAAAGACTTTTAGTATCACAGCCACGATTAAGCCTTTATTTTTGAATTGATTTGAAATATATCAAATTAAAAGCACACTGTATCAAGATATGTATCGTGGTTTATGTATCATGGTATATATCGTACTGGCAACTTCTTAATGACACCCAGCCCTAGTGGAGATGTTAATGCTTTGTCTGGTATGTTTTACAGGTCAGATCTGTGGAGAGGCGACCCCACTCACAGTCACAATGTTGTTTTTCTAGATCAGACATGTCAAACTCAGGCCTGGGGGTCAAAGTAATTATATTTGGCCCGCAAGATCATATCAAATATGCATTATTAGACATTATTTATTTAATATTTTGTCATTATTTTATATTATGCTTGTTCTGGATTCAGTGTTTAAGCAAAACTATTATTAAACATTTATTTTAATTAGAAAAGGTTTAACATTACATATCTCGAAAGAAAAGAAAACATGCAGATTTTGTTGAAATTTTGCAATAGTTTGGCCCTGACTTAGTCCAGGGGTGTCAACCTCAAATTCACAGAGGCCAAAATTAAAAACTGGGACTAAGTCGTGGGCCAAACTAAAAATATATTTAAACATTTCAACAACATCTGCATGTTTTCTCTTCTTTTGAGATATAAAATGTTAAACCTTTTCTTATTAAAAGAAATGTTCCAGATCCAGAACAAGCATTATATAAAATGAGAACATTTTAAATAAACTGTCTCTATAGTCTATCTGCAGCCAGAGGGCAGCTCTAATACATGTTTGATATGATCTCGAGGGCCAAATATAATTATATCGCGGGCAAAATTTGGCCCCTGGGCCTGAGTCTGACATGTCTGACTTAGTCCCAGTTTTTAATTTTGTCCCTGTGTGAATTAGAGTTTGACACCTCTGGTCTAGGGATTTTTGAGTTATAATTGAATTTAAATAAATGTAAGACAGAGCTGTTTAATGTCACACTGTGGAACATTCCAGGCAGAGCAAGTACATCTCCATAAAAACAAGCATGTGATGGACCACCAACCAAAAAGTTACACAGTGCACCTTTACATATGATTAGATTGTTGTAATGTATCTGAAACCCTTCCAATATTATAACAGATTATAACAACTAGCATGCAAATTCAGGCCAACGAGTAAACTGTCTGTCTGCAGTAGCTGTAATCTATGACAGTAGGACTTAACCAGATCTTAAACGGGTCTAAAATTGCACGGAAATACACAAAAGAAGATCAAAACTGTGGATAACCCTGACTTCCACCGAGCAAGAGCAGCAGAGGACGCGTACCACAGCTCCAATCGATTTCACGCCAACGCGCTTTTCAATATTTTGGTTTAAGAATGTCTGGTGCTGCGACTGGTCGACAAAAATTCTGCAGAAAAGAATCCAGCCTTTCATGAAGCCAAACTGAACCAAATTTCTGTGCATAAAAAAAAAAAAAACAACCAAACAAAAAAAACATTGGGGAACAGAGCGAGAGTCCCTGGGCGATGTAAGAGGTGCGGGGCCCGGAGTGAAGTTGGCGTTCCCACAGAGCCGAGCCCGTTGGCGTTCCCACAGAGCCGAGGAAATGAATGGGGAGATGATTATTATTATTGCAGCAGAGAAATGAATCACGGAAAAAGTCATTATCGCGCAGGACCGCCTCCAATTTTAGTGGAACGCACGCTCCGAATGAAAAAGTACAAATCACCAATACTGTGACCAAAGCCGTGAGAACAGGGACGAGCTTTTTGGTTCATTTTGGTGCAATATACTCTCTCTTTCTCTCCATCTTCTCTTTCTCTCTCTTCCTCCCTCTCTCTTCCACCCCTCTTACCAATCTTTACACTTTATTCCTCTCCATCTCTCTTCCACCTTTCTCTCCTCTCTCTTTCAACCACACTGTCCTCTCTCCATCTCTTTTTCATCTCTCTCTCGCTCTCTTATTCTTTCACTTTCCATCTCTCTCTCTCACTACCACTCCCCATCTCTTTCTTTTAACAATTTCTTCGCTCTCTCTCTCTCTCTCTTTTTACCCCTTTCGTCTCTCTCTTTCACTTCCCCTTCTCTCTCTCTTTTACACCTTTCTCCTCTCTTTCACTTCTCCTTCTCTCTCTCTATTTCACTCCTCTGTCTCTCTCTTTTACACTTTCTCCTCTCTCTTTCACTCTTCTGTCTCTCTCTTTTACACCTTTCTCCTCTCTTTCACTTCTCCTTCTCTCTCTCTTTTACACCTTTCTCCTCTCTCTTTCACTTCTCCTTCTCTCTCTCTCTTTCACTCCTCTGTCTCTCTCTTTTACACCTTCTCTTCTCTCTCTTTCACTTCTCCTCCCTCTTTCACTTCTCTCTCTCTCTCTTTTACACCTTTCTCCTCTCTCTTTCACTTCTTCTCTCTCTCTCTTTTACACCTTTCTCCTCTCTCTCTTTCACTTCTTCTCTCTCTTTTACACCTTTCTCCTCTCTCTTTCACTTCTCCTTCTCTCTCTCTCTTTCACTCCTCTGTCTCTCTCTTTTACACCTTTCTCCTCTCTCTTTTACACCTTTCTCCTCTCTCTCTTTCACTCTTCTCTCTCTCTCTTTTACACCTTTCTCCTCTCTCTTTCACTTCTCCTTCTCTCTCTCTCTTCACTCCTTTCTCTTCTTTTACACCTTTCTCCTCTCTCTTTCACTTCACCTTCTCTCTCTCTTTTACACCTTTCTCCTCTCTCTTTCACTTCTCTCTCTCTCTCTTTTCTCTCTCTTTTACACCTTTCTCCTCTCTCTTTCACTTCTCCTTCTCTCTCTCTTTTACCCCTTTTCTCCTCTCTTTCTCTTTCACTACCCAGTCTTACTCTTTTAACCCAAACTCCTCTCTTTCTCTTCCACTCCCCCACATCTCTCTCTCTTTTACCCCTTTCTCCTCTCTCTCTTTCTCTCCCCGCCTTTCTCTTTCTTCCCCTTTCTCTTCTCTCTCTTTTACCCCTCCATCTCTCTTTCACTCCCCCTTCTCACTTTTACCCTTCACTCTTTCTTCCTCTGCTCCTTCTCTCTTTTATCCCTCTCTCTTTTACTTACCCCTTTCTCTTTTTACCCCTCTCTCTCTTTCCCTCCTCCTTCTCTCTCTCTCTTACCCCACTCTCCTGTCTCCATCTCTCTTTCACCCCTCTCTCCTCTCTGTCTTTCACTCCTCCCTGTCTCTCTACCCTTTATTCCCCTCTTGCTGTCTCTCTCTCCCTCTCTCCCTTTTTCTCTCTTTGCCTCACTCATCCCTCTATACCTCCACCTTAGTTCACCTCTTTCTCTCCCCGTCTCCCATCTTCTCCTCTCTCTCTCTCCTCCCTCCCTCTTAATTTGTTCTCTCATCTCAGTTCACTCTATTCTTTCTCTCTTTCTTCCTCACTCACCATTGTTCCCTTCCTCTATCTTTTCCTCCTCTCACCTCCCGTCTTCAATTCTCTTCTTCACTTCATCTTTCCTTATTCTTCTCTTCTATTCTCCCCTACTTCACCCTGTCTCTCTCTCTTTTCTTTTCTTCTCTCTCTACCCATAAATTCATCCATCCATCCTCTATTTCTTTTCCTCTCCACTCCTTCCCTCTCTCCGTCTCTAATTGTCGTTCTCTCTCCTTTTCCCCTCCCTCACTCCCTCTTTCTCATTCTCTTTCCATTGTTCCTCTCTCTCACTCCATCCCCTTCTTTCTCTCCTCACTTTCTCTTCTCTCTCTCTCTCTCCTGAGCCTCATCTCTCAATCTCTTCCTCCCACCTTCACATTTCTCTCTCTTCCTCTCAATTTCGCTTCTCTCACCTCTCTCCCGCTCCCTCTTTCACTCCTGTTTCCATTTCTCTTTCCCCCCACCCTCTCTCGTTCTCTTCCTCTCCTCTCGCGCTAGCCCTCCCTCTCTCTCTCTCCTTCACCTCTAACTCCCGCTCTCTCCTTCGCCCCTCCTTCTCTCCATCTCGTCCTAATTGGTGTAATTTATTGTCCTAACCGGCTGGGCAGCTGCTGTGTAACGGCGTATCGCTCCAATTAAAGCCAGATGCCTCGCCAGGACGTGACCGGACGACCAATCACAACGTTTCGTAAAAAAAGACCACACGTACACACGGGTTTGGACCTGGTTTAGTCTCAGTGTAGTCCAGGTTTAGTCTGTTGTAAGTCTTGGTTTAATCCAGGTTTAGTTCTGCTTCAGTCCTGGTGTGGTTTTTCATCCTGGTTTAGTCCAGTTTCAGTCCTGGTTTGGTGTTGGTTTAGTCCTAGTTTAGTTCCGGTTTGGTCCTGGTTTAACTGGTTCAGATCTAATTTGGCCCTGTTTGGTCCTGGTTTAGCCATGGCTTAGTCCTGATTTAGACCTGGTTTAGTCCTGATTAAGTCCGAGTTTAGTCTTGGTTTAGACCTGGTTTAGTCATGGTTTGGTCCTGGTTTAGACCTGGTTTACTCCTGATTAAGTCCTGGTTTAGACCTGGTTTAGCCCGGTTTAGCCCTGGTTTAGACCTGGTTTAGTCCTGGTTTAGAGGTTTTGGTTTAGACCTGGTTTAGCCCTGGTTTAGCCCTGGTTTAGACCTGGTTGAGTCCTGGTTTAGACCTGATTTAGTCCTGAATTAGACCTGGCTTAATCCTGATTTAGACCTGCTTTAGTCCTGGTTTGGGCCTGGTTTAGACCTGATTTAGTCCTGGCTTAGACCTGATTTAATTCTGGTTCAGTCCTGGTTTACTCCTGATTTAGACCTAGTTTAGTCCTGGTTTAGTCCTGGCTTAGTCCTGGTTTAGAACTAGTTTAGTCCTGGTTTAATCCTGGTTTAGACCTGATTTAGTCCTGGCTTAGACCTGGTTTAGTTCTGGTTCAGTCCTGATTTAGTCCTGGTTTAGACCTGGTTCAGTCCTGGTTTAGTCCTGATTGAGTCCTGGTTTAGTCCCAGTTTAGTCCTGGTTTAGACCTGGTTCAGTCCTGATTGAGTCCTGGTTTAGTTTAGTCCTGTTTAGTCCTGATCCTGATTTAGTCCTGTTTAGACCTGGTTTAGTCCTGATTGAGTCCTGGTTTAGACCTGGTTCAGTCCTGATTGAGTCCTGGTTTATTTCTGACGTTTATATTGTAAGAGGCAGAGCAGAGATGTGTTGATAATTCTCGAGAGGTAAACGTGGGCCATAACTGGAGATAATGATGTAATTATGTGCACTGTGCTCCGCGGGGACACCTACAGGCCGCAGGGACAACGCTCGGCTTTGTATTATACAGACACACGTCAGGACGCATTACACCTGTAATCATGTGCTATCTCTATTATATTTTAGCCCCGCTTCAGCTGTTCAGTCCGGGTTTAGACCTGGATTAGTCCTGGTTCAGAGATAAGGCAGAGCTGCTCTGTGTTTAGTGCACAGTGGATATAAGTCCATTTCCCCAACACATATGAAAGAATATTATTACCTGAAGCACCAAAAAAATTGTTTGTATTTTTTCCTTTTCAAAACCATGTGTACATGTCCGTTTGTACATGCACTTCACCTTCATGTGCATCAAATGTCATCTTGTGTTGTGGGTTAAGCTCCTCCCTCTTTGCCCCATGTGTCAATCAAACCCGCTCATTATCGGCTCATGTTCAGGCAAACCTCGGTCAGAACTCACTGTGCATTGCCTTTTATGGTCAAATGGAGCTCTGGAGGTGTGTCCTGTATTTTTTGGTGAAATGAAGGTGCGTCCTGTCCTTTTATGGTAAAATGTAGAGTATTGTGGGCATGTCCTGTCCCTTTATGGTAAAATGTAGGAGTAGTGGGGGTGTGTCCTGTCCTTTTAAGGTGAAGTAGAAGTGTGGAGTGGGCGTGTCTTGTCCTTTTATGGTGAAATTGAGGTGTGGAGGGGGCGTGTCCTGTCCTTTTATGGTAAAATGTAGGAGTAGTGGGGGCGTGTCCTGTCCTTTTATGGTGAAATGAAGGTGTGGAGGGGCGTGTCCTGTCCTTTTATGGTCAAATGGAGGTTTGGAGGGGGCGTGTCCTGTCCTTTTATAATGAAATAGAAATGTGGAGGGGGCGTGTCCTGTCCTTTTATAATGAAATAGAAATGTGGAGGGGCGTGTCCTGTCCTTTTATGGTAAAATGGAGGTTTGGAGGGGGCGTGTCCTGTCCTTTTATAATGAAATAGAAATATGGAGGGGGCGTGTCCTGTCCTTTTATGGTAAAATGGAGGTTTGGAGGGGGCGTGTCCTGTCCTTTTATGGTAAAATGGAGGCGTGTCCTGTCCTTTTATGGTAAAATGGAGGCGTGTCCTGTCCTTTTATGGTAAAATGGAGGCGTGTCCTGTCCTTTTATGGTAAAATGGAGGTGCGTCCTGTCCTTTTATGGTAAAAAGTAGGCGTGTCCTGTCCTTTTATGGTGAAATGTAGGAGTGGCCTGCTGTATGAGCGTCTGAATGTTTCCTCCGTGTTTGTGTCGTGTGTGTCCACACTGTTGTAGTGAGAGTGTTGGTATGAGAGGGCCGTCCCTGTGGAGCAGATGAGGACATGACAGAAGTGTGTAAAGAGCATGGCCGTGTGGCAAAATGCATCAGTCTGGAGAGAATGCTTTGGTTGCGTGGTTAAACGTGTTTGGTGCAGATAGGAGCAGGCCATGTTATGAGTCGGGTCTGCGAGCTGTCTCACCTGTGGAGGATTCTGGACGGGCTCAATCCTTTTACCAGACTCTGTCATACTCTCTCTCTCTCTGGTCTCTAGCTTTCTTTCTCTGCTCTCTCTCTTTTTCTGATCTCTATACATCTCCCTTTTCTCGATCTGCTTTCTTTCCTCTCTCCCTTCTTCTCTGTTTCTCCTCATCTTTCTGCTCTCTCTTTCAGTCTACATCTCTCTGTGTGTCTGTTTCTCTGTCTCTTCAGCTCGTGACCTGCTTTTACCCAAATGTGGAAACGCACACAGCTCAGCAGGCAACAGAACACACCAACACAACTGTATTTAAACGTGTAGTATTGCAGTACAGTTAGTCTTACATGTGACAGTATTCACAAAACAGTTGCTTTTCTACAATCATGGACAAACATTATCATGACAAGACTAGCCCCCAGACCTAACCTAGAACTGAACCAGGTTTAAACCACGACTAAGCAGTAAAAAAACAGGATTAAGCAACGACTGATCCAGGGATTAACCAGGATTTAACCAGGACTAACTCAAGGCTAAATCAATTCTAACTCAGGTCTAAACCAGGATTAAAACCAGGGCTAAAACAGGATTAAACCAGGCCAAAACCAGGTCTATACAAGCTCTAAACCAGGACGAAACACGGGCTAAACTAGAACTAAACCAGGACTAAATCAGGACTAACCCAGGACTAACCCAGGACTAGACCAGGGCTAAACCAGGTCTAAACCAGGCCTAAACCAGAACTAAACCAGGAGTGTACCAGGACCTAAACAAGACTCAATCTGGACTGAACCAGAACTAACAGATGATGAACCGGGACTAAACCAGGTCTAAGCCAGGATTAAACAAGGACTAAACCAGGACTAAACAAGGACTAAACAAGGACTAAACAGGACTAAACCAGGACTAAACAAGGACTAAACCAGGACTAAACAAGGACTAAACCAGGACTAAACAAGGACTAAACCAGGACTAAACAAGGACTAAACCAGGACTAAACATAAACCAGGACTAAACAAGGACTAAACAGGACTAAACAAGCTGGACTAAACCAGGACTAAACAAGGACTAAATCAGGACTAAACCAGGACTAAACAAGGACTAAATCAGGATTAAAATAGAACAAAATTTGGGTTAAACAAGGGCTAAACCAAGACTAAATCAGGATTACACCAGAATTAACCCAAGATAAACCAGACTGGCTCAGACCCAGGATTAGACCAGGACTAGACCAGGGCTAAACCAGGTGTAAACCGGGTCTAAACCAGAACTAAACCAGGAGTGTACCAGGACCTAACCAGGACTCAATCTGGGCTGAACCAGAACTAACCGATGATGAACCGGGACTAAACAAGGACCAAACCAGGACTAAACCAGGACTGAACCAGGACTAAACCAGGATTAAACCAAGACTAAACCGGGACTAAAACAGGACTAAACCAGGACTGAACCAGGACTAAACCAGGACTAAACCAGGATTAAACCAAGACTAAACCGGGACAAAACAGGACTAAACCAACAACAAAAGGATTAACCAGGACTAAACCAGGATGAACCAGACTAAAATGAACCAGGACTAAACCAAACCAGGACTAAACCAAGACTAAACAGGACTGAACCAGGACTAAACCAGGATTAAACCAAGACTAAACCGGGACTAAAACAGGACTAAACCAGGACTGAACCAGGACTAAACCAGGATTAAACCAAGACTAAACCGGGACTAAAACAGGACTAAACCACAACTAAATCACTACAAAAGGATTAACCAGGACTAAAGCAGCGCTAAACCAGGACTAAACCAGGATGAACCAGGACTAAATGGGGACTCAGCCAGGACTAAACTAGGACCAAACCAGGACTGAACAAAGACTAGCACAGGACTGAACCATGACTAAACCAAGAATTAACCGACGATAAACCAGGATCGGCTCAGACTAAATTAGTACTAAACCAGGACTAAACCAGAACCAAACCAGGACTAAACCAGGACTAAACATAAACTAACCCAGTGCTAAATCAATAAACCATAAAACTAACCTAAGACTGAACCTGGACCAAGGACTAAACCAGGACTAAATCAGGACTGCAACCCGGGGATGTACTCAGAGTGCAGAGAGGAAGTGAGGAGAGAGTGATGGAGAGGGTGATGAATAGAGAGGGAGGAGAGAGGAGAGGAGGGTAGAGGGAAGGAGGGAGAGATGGAGGAGTCTGCTGGGACCGAGAGAGGAGAGGAGAGGAGAGGACACCGAGAGGACACAGAACAAGTCATCTGAAGTGAAACCTGCAGCTCAAACTTTTGTGACTAGGAATTTAAAAATGGAAGAAGTCAAAAAATATAAACACATCTTGGACCGTCTCTCTGCTCGCGTGAGGAAAAAAATAGTTACCGTGGCGATTAACAATGAGATCTATTTATTTGGAATGGGAAAAAGTGCTCAAAAATATGAAACCTACAAACGGAACTTGATGGGAGATTCACAGAAAACTATTTATTCAAATGTTTCAAATGTCTCGCTGTGTTTGATGCTCTGAGTTCCTGTGCTCGCTGTGCTAAGTCACTCCCCCTTCAGAGTGACATCAGAACACAGTCAGCGTGAGAGAAGAGAGCAAAGTTCTGGTTTAGTTCTGGTTTAGTTCTAGTTTAGTCCTGGTTTGGTCCTGGTTCAGTTCTGGTTCAGTTCTGGTACAGTCCTGCTTTAGTCTTGGTTTAGTCCTGGTTTGGTCCTGGTTTAGTCTTGATTCTGTCTTGATTTATTCCTAGTTGAGTCTTTGTTTAGTCTCCGTTCAGTCCTGGTTTAGTCCTGGTTTAGTTCTGGTTTATTTCTGGATTTAGATCTGGTTTAGTCTTGTTTTAGTCCTGGTTTGATCTTGGTTTGGTCTTGGTTTAGTCCTGGTTCAGTCTTTGTTTAGTTCTGGTTTAGTCCTGGTTTAATCCTGGTTTAGATCTGGTTTAGTCCTGGTTTAGTCCTGGTTTAGTCCTGGTTTTGTCCTGGCTTAGTTCTAGTTTAGTCCTGGTTTAGTCCTGGTTTAGTCTTGGTTTAGTCCTGGTTTGGTCTTGGTCTTAGGTTTTAGTCCTGGTTTAGTCTTGGTTTAGTCTTGGTTTAGTTCTGGTTTTGTTCTGGTTTAATCCTGGCTTAGTTCTAGTTTAGTCTTGGTTTAGTCCTGGTTTGGTCTTGGTTTGGTCTTGGTTTAGTTCTGTTTTAGTCCTGGCTTAGTTCTAGTTTAGTCCTGGTTTAGTTCTGGTTTAGTTCTGGTTTAGAGCTGTTTTAGTCCTGGTTTTGTCCTGGTTTAGTTCTAGTTTAGTCCTGGTTTAATCCTGGTTTAGGCTTGGTTTAGTCCTGGTTTGGTCTTGGTTTAGTCTTGGTTTAGTCCTGGTTTAGTTCTGGTTTACTTTTGGTTTAGTCCTGGTTTAGTCCTGGCTTAGTTCTAGTTTAGTCCTGGTTTAGTTCTGGTTTAGTCCTGGCTTAGTTCTAGTTTAGTCCTGGTCTAGTCCTGGTTTAGTTTCGGTTCACTCCTGGTTTTGTCCTGATTTAGTTCTACTTCAGCCTTGGTTCAGTCCTGGTTCAGCCCTGGTTGAATAGGACCTGGGAGAGATCTCTAGATGACTCAAACATGCATGGATGACGTCTAAAACCTCTTCACACATGGTTTTGATCAGGGAACAACATTATAACCTGTCAGAAAGCTCCAAAAAGTCGACTTTGCATAATACTCCGTCTTTAAGAAGTCGAAAGGTGCCAGAAAACAGAAAGAAAAGTGAACCTTGAAAAGCTAATAACCTGATGTCATCAATAGTGCCTCATTTGAATCATTCGGAGCCTTTTAAATCGCTCCACGCAGCTTCAGTTTGGAGGTTCTTGCGAGAGGAGCGGGAGGAGAAGAGAGCGGAGAATACAGAGGTGTGAAAGACAAGTGAATGCAGCATGAATATTTAAGCAGCGCCAGATTCCCACTCTCCCCCCGGACCCTGAACGCATCGTCACAGCCTGGAGCACAGAGCTGAGACAAGGACAGAGACAGCCATAGATACACGACTATGGAGTAAAAAAGCTTTCACAAATATTCCTGCGCATATAATAAATATTCGTAAACTCTCGAATGAGTCCAGTTGAACATAAAATGTACTGTGTGTATTTTATCCTTCAGAATATGAATTGAAGAGTTACGACATCAAGAATTACAATCATGAAATGAAAATGTAAGACTACGCTTTGTCCAGTATGAATATAAATTCACAGACGCGACTTTACTGTGAAAAATACATCATCACTTCACAGGCATTATTTACTGAGCAGAAGAAACATCCATCGAGACGTCGGACTTTTGCGCCGCACACGGGCTAAACTAGGACTAAGTAAACCTGACAAGTTCAGTTCCTGGTTTAGTCCTGGTTTAGTCCTTCCTTTTGGATCAGTCCTGGGATCAGTCCTATGTAAGTCCTGGTTTATTTCTGGTTTATTCCTGGTTCAGTCCTGGTTTAGACCTAGTTGAGTCCCAGTTCAGTCCTGGTTCAGTCCTGGTTCAGTCCTGGTTCAGTCCTGGTTCAGTCCTGGTTTAGACCTGGTTTAGACCTGGTTTAGTCCTGGATCAGTCCTGGGATCAGTCCTAGGTAAGTCCTGGTTTAGTTATGGTTTAGTTCTGGTATCAGTCCTGGTTCAGTCCTGGTTTAGTCCTGGTTTAGACCTGGTTTAGTCCTGGTTTAGTTTGATTTATTCCTGGTTAAGTCCTTTTGGATCAGTCCTAGGTAAGTCCTGGTTTAGTTATGGTTTAGTTCTGGTATCAGTCCTGGTTTAGTCCTGGTTTAGTCCTGGTTTAGACCTGGTTTAGTCCTGGTTTAGTTCTGGTTTATCCTGTTTAAGTCCTTTTGGATCAGTCCTAGGTAAGTCCTGGTTTAGTCCTGGTTAGTCCTGGTTTAGTCCTGGTTTAGTCCTGGTTTAGTCCTGGTTTAGTCCTGGTTACCTGGTTTCCTGGTTAGTCCTGGTTTAGACCTGGTTTAGTCCTGGTTTAGACCTGGTTTAGTCCTGGTTTAGACCTGGTTCAGTCCTGGTTTAGACCTGGTTTAGACCTGGTTCAGTACTGGTTCAGGACTGGTTCAGTCCTGGTTTAGTCCTGGTTTAGACCTGGTTTAGTCTTGGTTCAGTCCCAGTTTAGTCCTGGTTCGGTCCGTATACGGTGCAAAAGTCCGGCATGTCGATGGATGTTTCTTCTGTTTGATAAATAATGCCCGTGAAGTGATGATGTATTTTTCACAGTAAAGTTGCGTCTGTGAATTTGTGTTCACACTGAAAAAAGCGTAATTATAAATGTTCATTTCATGATTGTAATTCTTGATGTCGTAACTTTTCAATTCATATTCTGATGGATAAAGTACATGCAGTACTTTTTATGTACGACTGGACTCATTCGAGAGTTTACGAATATTTATTTTATGCTCAACTACAGACAAATATGCACACGAACATTTTGTGTATATACGCTCAGCTCAAACGTATTATTGTAGAGAAATATGAACTTTTTCAATTATTAGATTTAAAAATAATATTCGGTGATGAAAAAAAAAATTCAATGTACACTGTGTAACTTTTCTGGAATGTTCCACAGTACGGCATTGAACCTAACTGTTGTGAATTGCAGGTGTATTTCTTACTGCTTCTTACTGTAAGCATGCAGGGTCGCCTCTCCACAGATCTGAGCTGTAAGTTGTCCCGGTAGCTCGCCCGCTTGTCTCCGTGGAGTGGGAATATGTTTAAAGCCGTACTGTGGAATTTTCTACGCAGTAAAGCAGTAGATAGATCCTCCTCCAGAAAAGTTTAACGTTTGTGTTGTTTTGGTTTGTTTGGTTTCAGACAGAGAAGAGGAAAAAAAAAAAGAAAAGGGGGAGCAGAGAGAGGGGAAAAAAAGAAAAAAGGGATAGAATAGGAGAGTGGAGAAAGAGGGAGACTGAAAGAGGAAGGAGGAAGAGAGGAGATAGACAGAGAGAGAGAGAGAGAGGGGAAAGGATGAAAAGAGGAGAGGGGGAGAGGAGAGAAAGAGGATGGGAGGAGACCGGAGGGAGAGAAGAGAGGAGGAGGGTACAAGGGTAATTAACAAAGCGCTTTAATTGGGTCAGTGCTGCAGTAAACATGAGATCTGAGGTTTGGAGATAAACAAACAGGAGGCCGAGAGAGGTGACGACACACACGGAGAGAGAAGAAAACAAAGTCCTGGTTCAGTTCTGGTTCAGTCCTGATTCATTTGTGGTTAAGTTCTGGTTTAGTCTTGGTTCATTCCTGGTTTTGTCCTGGTTTAGTCTTGGTTTAGTCTTAGTATAGTCCTGGTTTAGTCCTGGTTGAGTTCTGTTTTAGTCCTGGTGGTTCAGTCCTGGTTAAATTATGGTTCAGTCCTGGTTCATTCCTGATTTAGGCCTGATTTAGTCCTGGATTAGTCTTGGTTTAGTCCTGGTTTAGTCTTGGTTTAGTCCTGGTTTAGACCAAGTTGAGTCCAAGTTTAGTTAAAATTTAGTCCTGGTTTAAACCCAGTTTAGACCTGGTTTAGTCCTGGTTTAAACCCAGTTTAATCCAAGTTTAGCCCTGGTTTAGTCCTGGTTTAGACCTGGTTTAATCCTGGTTTAGACCTGGTTTAGATCAAGTTTAGTCCAGGTTTAGTCCTGGTTTAGCCCTGGTTTAGTCCTGGTTTAGACCTGGTTTAGACCTGGTTTAGTCCTGGTTTAGTCCTGGTTTAGACCAAGTTTAGTCCTGGTTTAGCCCTGGTTTAGTCCTTGTTTAGACCTGGTTTAGACCTGGTTTAGTCCTGGTTTAGACCTGGTTTAGACCTGGTTTAGTCCTGGTTTAGTCCTGGTTTAGACCTGGTTTAGACCTGGTTTAGACCTGGTTTAGTCCTGGTTTAATCCTGGTTTAGACCTGGTTTAGATCAAGTTTAGTCCAGGTTTAGTCCTGGTTTAGCCCTGGTTTAGTCCTGGTTTAGACCTGGTTTAGACCTGGTTTAGTCCTGGTTTAGTCCTGGTTTAGACCAAGTTTAGTCCTGGTTTAGCCCTGGTTTAGTCCTTGTTTAGACCTGGTTTAGACCTGGTTTAGACCTGGTTTAGTCCTGGTTTAGTCCTGGTTTAGACCTGGTTTAGACCTGGTTTAATCCTGGTTTAGACCTGGTTTAGATCAAGTTTAGTCCAGGTTTAGTCCTGGTTTAGCCCTGGTTTAGTCCTGGTTTAGACCTGGTTTAGACCTGGTTTAGTCCTGGTTTAGTCCTGGTTTAGTCCTGGTTTAGACCAAGTTTAGTCCTGGTTTAGCCCTGGTTTAGTCCTTGTTTAGACCTGGTTTTAGACCTGGTTTAGTCCTGGTTTAGACCTGGTTTAGACCTGGTTTAGTCCTGGTTTAGTCCTGGTTTAGACCTGGTTTAGACCTGGTTTAGACCTGGTTTAGTCCTGGTTTAGACTTGGTTTAGACCTGGTTTAGTCCTGGTTTAGTCCTGGTTTAGACCTTGGGTTTAGACCTGGTTTAGTCCTGGTTTAGACCTGGTTTAGATCAAGTTTAGTCCAGGTTTAGTTCTGGTTTAGCCCTGGTTTAGTCCAGGTTTAGTCCTGGTTTAGCCCTGGTTTAGCCCTGGTTTAGTCCTGGTTTAGCCCTGGTTTAGCCCTGGTTTAGCCCTGGTTTAGTCCTGGTTTAGTACTGGTTTAGACCAAGTTTAGTCCAAGTTCAGTCTTGGTTTAGTCCTGGTTTAATCCTTGTTTAGTCTTGGTTTAGTCCAAGTATAGTCCTGGTTTAGTCTAGGGTCAGACCTGTTTTAGTCCTGGAGCACCAAGATGGACTCTGATGAGTTTGTGAACTACAAATATGGCGCTCATTCATGCAGCTGTATACGAAGAGTCCTGACCTGGATCCTGTTCAGATCTCCCTCCCTCTGTGTCTGACTCTTCTCTCCTCTCTCTCTCTCTCTCTCTGTCTGTAAGTAGTCCTGTCTCTCCTTTGTCAGGTAGTCTTTTCTCACTCTCTTCTTCTCTTTCTGGTGCTCAGCTCAGTGTGACTCGTCTCCATGTACTACACACACTGTCACGCTCACACACACAGGAGAGATTTACATTTCAGATACATCAAATATATGAACCAAGATATATGGAATTACGTAAAGAAAAAAGTAAAAGAACTCAACTAAATATTCTTTCCGTGTGTGTTCATTCATAGACTTCACCCGCACAGTTTGGTTCCAGTCAAATGAAGCTAATCGAGGATGATCCAAGCAAGCGTATCACAGCAACCGCAGAGCCAGTAGTGAAATAAAAAGCCAAGATCACGCAGAGCGAGTTAATACGAACATGTTAAGAGCAAAAGGATTTTAAGACCAAACCCCAGGATCATGTAGAGCAGTTTAATACGAACATGTTAAGAGCAAAATTACAAGACTCCAGCAGCAGTTACAGACAGAGGGGCTAATTGGATCCAGAGCCAGTGGAGCCAAATAACTTTCTGTTCGAGACGTGATGGTTAACGGGCGAGATATGTCCATTTATACAATCTACGGTCAAAAAACGGAGATGAAAGTGTGCCCAAACTTGCCGGACTTGCAGACAGCCTTGAGAGGACGTCTTTAAAGAGCCGATAATTCACTCCATTTGTGTCAAAGGGAACTAAAGAGTCAGACTCTTTTAAACAGGTGCACTGGATCGAGACTGTCCTCCGTCGAGTTACACCATCACTCCATCCTCTGTGGACATCATGTCTGTAACAAGAGCTATCGACTGTGTCTAATGTCTGAGCGACGCGAGGTTAAAAGAGGGAGAGAGAAGTAGAGAGAGAGAGGGAGCACTGTGGGGTTAAAGAAAACCTACTGTGCTCATGTTTGCTATATAGTTACAATCTATGACAGCATGGATCATTACGTTATCATCTGGACATTTTAAATCACAATATTCATCTAAAACGACTTCATAAAAGAAACAAGTGCAATGACAGTGGTGCCTAATCGGAGCTGTCATAAAATCTAAAATCATTGCATGTCAAAAGTATAATTAAATAGTTTTGAATTAAATCCAAATAATCCCGTTTTCCCTTTCACTTCTGTCCATTTGAAACGTGGTTGCAGTGGTGGTGTCCTTTTCAACACTCTTCTAATCACTCAGCAAACTGCAACAACTGCAGTTCCGAGCGTCCCATTAACTTGTGCTGTTTTGCCTTTCCACAGATGTCTTGAGGCATGCGTGAGTGAGAGTGCAGGCGGTTGTTTTATAGGTTTGTGCATGTGTACTGAAGACCACAGACGGCTCAGACAACACTGAATAAACCCATGTCATCATTCACAGACACTGGAGATGTGCGATGGGTCCACGTCCAAGTGCAGGAGGAGACGACAACAGCAACGCTAACTTTGTCTAAAAATAACCAGCTTTTAGTGACAAGTGACTGTAGTTTCACATTTGAAATGATTAGATGTTAGATAGAAATACAGGCCGTCATGCAATGAAACAGTGAGTAGTTTCAGGGTCAGTTTGTGTGAAATAGAGGATCCAGACGGAGCAGTGGAGCTGGCGAGGAGTTTGTCTCATCTGTGAGTGTATGAATGAGCGACAGTGTCAGTGGAATAACAGTAATACTGCACACATGTGGAGGATAGAGTCCTGCACGGGTCCATTTTTGGACCTGCCCACACCTGCCCGCACCCGCCTGCACCTGCACAGTACAGCACCGCACCTGTCCGTTAACCCGTGATTATATCAAAATTAAATCTGCACCTGCCCGGACCCATTAACATTCCACCCATTACCTGCCCGTAATAAATCACACACCATGATAAAGCATCCATCAGAATACAAACTGGAAAGTTACAACTCCAAGAATTACAAACACAAAATGAAGTGAAACAGTGATGCTTTCTTCATCACAAATACAAACTCACAGAAGTGACTCGACTGTGAAAAATACATCATCACTTCACAGGCATTATGTATCGAGCCTAAGATCAATGCCATGGACTGAACCAGGACTAAACCAAAACTAAACCAAGACTAAACTAGAACTGAAACAGGACTGACTGTTGGGACTGTGTGCCCGCTTAGACTGTGGGGTGACTGTGAGTGAAAAGACCGGTGAACACTTTCTAAATTGACTCTGTATCCTGTTTAGTGGCTCAGTATATATGCATTTAATATGTCAGTAAAATAAACACTCATTTGCAGTGTAATATACATAAAAAGTGGTGTTATTAAATTGTCATTGGCCAACTATTAATGTCCACCCCAAGTCTGCTTGCCTACCCATAAAAGTCACCGCACGCTACTGGGCAAATGGCATCACGTCATTGTCTTAAAAACAGCTTTTTAATCGTGAGCTTCTGTTTGCTCTTCTTCACTCCAGCTCCTCTCACTCTGCGTGGTCAGAACAGTCACATGGCAGATCACTGAAACAGGTGGCCGTGTTTGAACCCGGGGGCTTGGAGGAACTTCTGATCAAATAAATGTCATTTTCTATAATCTGGGGTATTTCAGGTAAGCAAACCCTTGAGAGCGAGATAGAGAGAGACAGAGGGAGATAGACGGAGAGAGATATTTGGAGAAAGAGATAGTAAGGGAGAAGGAGAGATAAAGAGACAGAGAGCGAGTTTTGTTTTCAGACTGAACTAAACTGACTAAAGCTGGAGGTAAACACACTGTGGTGATCTATGGAGACATAAGCTCCTCCTCTGATCCTGCACTCACACAGACTTCTGCAGACTTATGCGGGATACGTCATGTGTGATCAGCTGGACAACAATATGCCACACTATTTACACAGGACTTCAGTCTGTACCATCCACGCAAACAAAATGGAGGCTCTGTCAGAATCACAAAATGACCATCTGGTAAGGATTCAAGTGTCTACATGATGACACTGTCTATGTTTACACCAGAACTCTCATCGTTATTGGATTACCGGAGTTATCAGATTAGTCAAATGTCACGTGAAGAGTTCCATCTGATGTGAGAAACCCCAGACCTTTAGTGCTACTACTTGAGTATTATATTATACAGTGTTACAATCCTCGTACTTGAGTAAAAGCTTCTGGTTGCTTTTCCCACTGTGAGTATGTCTAAAGTGACAAAGCTTTATGAAATATGAAATGATTTGAATGTTTGTGTTTCTTGCACAGTTCCTTCAGATCTCATTTTTGTGTCTGTCCTTTGAAAATACCAAATTGTGTGCTTTATTTAATGTTCTCTTTCAAGCTGCACTATGTAACATTTCTGGTGGAGGGTCTGCCGCCTGTATGTTACCATGGAGATGTCTTGCTTTGCCGGTAATGTTCCACTGTATGGCATTAAACTTATTAAACATATCTTTGTACATGGAGATAAGTATGCGACGTCATCAGACCAAGTTACAGGTAAGATTTGTGGAGAGGATACCTTGCATAGTGACAATGCATGTTTTTCCAATGTTTAATGCTGTACTGGGGAACATTATAGGCAAAGCAATAACATCTCCATGGACACAAGCAAGTGGTGACTCCTCCACCAAAAAGTTACACAGTGGAACTAAACACTAAATCAACTTTTTCACTACTGAACTGTGTATACGGTGTTTTTTTTTTTTTTTTGTTTTTTTTTTTTTTGGCACCTTCATTACAATCAAAGTCAATTTGCCACTGTCATTTCAAGTACTACATGACACCACACAGGACTGCCCTGGTTACAGTCAAGGGTTTCTGATACAAACACCAGGCTACATGGGGGTGTAGTTTGAAGTACAGATACCTGTTAGACCAATCACACTGATCCTTGTACCTTCAGACCAGCCCATCCCCTTCTCTCCTTTAGTCCCCCCAGATTCCACCTTTCCTCCCCCCTCACTCTCCCCTTTAGTCCTTCATAACCCAATGCCCCCTTCCCCCTCACGCTCCCCTTTTGTCCTCCATTTCTAATTTCATATCAGGATTCAGTTCACAAACAAAACCCAGCGGGGAGCGTTCAAGTGCCGATGACAAGTTGGACTACTCATTTTACAAAGGTCATTATATTTAAGATTTTAAACTTTTTTTTTTCCCAATTTGGCAATTTGGTTGATTTCAGATTTAACTTCTTGGTTGGAAATCATGGCATCAATCGTTACCTAGCAACCATGTGTTAACTGGGCCAAAACTAATGTACACAGAAATGAATAGGCCTATTTGATTAATACAAATATAAGAACACCTTCATTTTTGTTGAAACAACCTCTCACTCTCCCTTTTAGTCCTCTAGAGACCTCTCCATTTACTCTCCCTTTTAGTCCTCCAGACCTCATCCCTCCTCCTTCACTCTCACTCTCCCCTTTAGTCCTCAAGATCCCTGCTCGCTCACTCTTCCCTTTAGTCCTCCAAACATAAACCCTCCCTCCCTTAACTTTCCAGTTTTGTTTTCCAGACCTCATTCCTCCTCCTTCTCACTCACTCTCCCCTTTAGTCCTGTAGACCTCGCCGCTCCTCCTTCTGACTCACTCTCCCCTTTACTCCTCCAGACCTCAACTCTCCTACTTCTCACTCACTCTCCCCTTTAGTCCTCCAGAACCCAACCATCCATTCTCACTCACTCTCCCCTTTAGTCCTGTAGACCTCGCCGCTCCTCCTTCCAACTCACTCTCCCCTTTAGTCTTCCTGACCTCACCCCTCCTCCTTCTCACTCACTCTCCCCTTTACTCCTCCAGACCTCAACTCTCCTACTTCTCACTCACTCTCCCCTTTAGTCCTCCAGAACCCAACCAGCCCTTCTCACTCACTCTCCCCTTTAGTCCTCCAGACCTCACCCTCCTCCTTCACTCTCACTCTCCCCTTTAGTCCTCAAGATCCCTGTTCGCTCACTCTTCCTTTAGTCCTCCAAACAAAACCCCTTCCTCCCTTAACTCTCCCCTTTAGTCCTCCAGACCTCACCCCTCCTCCTTTCAACCTCCAGATTTTGCCCCCCCTCCTTCCCCCTTTAATCCTCCATACCCCTCCCCACTCACTATCCCCTTTAGTCCTCCAAGCATAACCCCTCCCTCCCTTAACTCTCCCCTTTAGTCCTCCAGACCTCAGCCCTCCTCCTTCCAACTCACTCTCCCCTTTAGTCCTCGAGACTCCGCCCACTTTGGCCGCTCTATTTGAAATGCGTTTTTGGGAGAAGTTTATTGGTGGGTTCAGTCGCGGTTTCCCTTCCGATGGTAAATCAGATGTTACGTACAGACAGTCGACTCTCAAAATCACTTAAGCAGCAGCTTCCCCAAACTCCTATTTACTCTCATTCATGTTCTGTTTCAAAGATGGCCCCGCACTAACACTAGCTTATCTCCTCCATGCACAGTCAAGCAGGAAAAAGGCGCGTTAGATTTATCCACTTACTCTCCCGGAGCGTGGCGGGGGTCATTATGGGCGGGCGCGTTCACACATCAGGCTGACGGGGAGGGGGGGGGCTCTTCCAGGCTGAAAGTAAAAAAGAAGAAGAAACAAACGCACCCATTAGACCGAGCGGAAAGGAAACAGGTTTAAGCGCTTTGGAGGGTGCGATTGATTTCCCCACCACGAGAGCACGGGGTCGATAACGCACGAGTTTAAGAGGTTAAGGGGAGAGCAGAGAGGAGCGCTCGTTTTAAAGGTGCACGGTGGAACTTTCCTGGGAGACGTGATGTGGTGGAAACTCAACCTGCTCCCAGATAACAAAAACTGTTCTGGACAAATGGATTCAAATACAACCTGAGACGTCAAGTGAATTAAAAAAAAAAATATTTCACACCACTCTCAAAAGCATGTGTTAGCAGACGTGGAGCAGATTTATGGAACGGCTTAAACCAGGCATGTCCAAACTATGGCCCGGTGTGTTAAACATGCACATATTTCAATTATTCACTGTACTGAGCATCAGTCTACGGCCCTCGATCGGCCCTCTGCTTTGTCTGTGTTTAGATATGTGGCCCTTGATGAAAAAAGTTTGGACACCCCTGGCTTAGACGATCATATCAAAGCATGTACTAACTTACTGCACTTTAAAAAATAACATAAAAATCTAATCTTACAGAAATACCTAGAACATTGTTTCCCAAAGACTGGATCTCAACCCTCAGGTGAGTCACAAGAGAGTTTTTGGGGGTTTTCAGGAGGAAATTTGTGTGTGTGTGTGTGTGTGTGTGTGTGTGTGTGTAATTTGATTAAGTATGCATGTACTTAAAGCAACAAGGGCATTTTTGGACATACGGAAGGTTTCATGCCATGCATTTTCATCAGCTAATCCTTCCACAAAATTGTCCCACCACTGACTGTTTCTCCAGGTCTCGTCCATAGCAGCGACCAAACTGGTGCATCCAGAATTTGACACAGGTGATTGCAGATCCTTCTCTGTTCACTAATAGTATCTCTGCATATTCTGTACGTTTGTTAGGAGCCTCCTGTAAGTTTTTCAGAGCTGCCAGAGCAGCTTGAAAGTCTGACGCATGGAAATGATCTGACATGTTTGTTTCTGTGTCCTGTATGTATGTGATGTAAACATATACGCGACATGAACAGATCAGGTCTTGGGCAGTGTTGACAGAAACGCTACGGCTGAGTGTATTCAACTTTTACACTCTGGAGGTGGTTTCAGATTTTTGCCTTTTTAATCCCCCAAAACACCGCCACCATCTAAACAAAAGGCACTTACGATCAAATATTTTGTCATTTTTACCCGCAAGCGTTCTTGTGTAAACAGGCCCTGATCTGCGTGTTGCGCTCTCCTCCTGCACCACGGACTCTAACGCGCTACAAAAACAGACCGGCCCACCTATCTCACTAGAAACTTTAAAATGTTCACACATGTTTTGTATAATTTCTAATCTTTTTGTAATTATTTTATTGACTATTTCATTCCAATATTGTTGGTCCAATTGAGTGTTGACAAGAAAAAAAAAAAGGTCTATGTTTAATGTCCAAATAGGCGACTTATTGATCCTTTTATTGCTGCTTCAGTGTTTAAAACTTGAGTAATACTAAATGTTTGGAGAGACATGATCACTCAGTCAACAATAACATATCCTCATTAATGTTCAATAATGGTTAAATCCACCTTTTGTGAATTACAAATAATGTCTATTGACTTGGGTCATGAAGGTTTGTGACTTTTAAAATATGGATCCCCAGAAAAAAAGTTTGGGAAACACTGGCTTAAACGGCCACATCAAAAAACAATATAAACATCAAATCTTACAGAAATACCTAGAGGAGGGAGGGTGGGTGGACTCACTCACTGAGAAAGAGAGAGAGGGGGAGAGTATGACTGAGAAGAGAGAAGAGGTGAGATAATCATATTTACAAAGTTCAAATCTGCTTTTCTATTGCTTGTATATTTTACTTTCTATTTATTCGTCTTTTAATCTCTTTTTTTAATCTGTTTTCAGGTAAGCGGGCTTGGAGAAAGGGAGATGACCTCATTCTGTAAGACAGGTAGATGAGGAAGAGGAGGAGTTTATGGAGCGAGGAGAAACGGAGAGATTTGAAGAGGGGTGAGGGAGCGTGAAGAGGATGGAGGGATGGATGGAGGAGAGGAGGAGCGAGAAAGAGAGAGGAGAGTTCATAAAGGAAGAGTATATATGTTCTGGTTGGTGAGGCCTAGAGGAAGGACGGATCAGACTTTTCTACACAATCAGAACTTTAATATTGGATTTGTTCTACACCACTCAGGATGATATTGTGTCGGTCTGGATCAGGGGTCGGCAGCCGTAAATACTCAAAAAGCTGTTTGGAGAGTCTGCTATAGAAAAAACAAAACACCCGCAGCCACAAAACCCCTTTGACATTGAAAATGAGGAGAACACTGCAGATCTTTTTTTTTTTACCTCTATGCTCTGTATAAAAGACCATAGTGTGCTGCATTTATGAAATCAATTAAACGCTGCAGAAAACACAAACACAACTTATTTCTGCATGGAAGAAAAGCACTGTGAACTCAAAAAAATAAATATAATAAAATTAAACAATAAAATATAATAAAAAAAAAAAAACATAAATAAAATTAAAATAAAAAATAAAATAAAATAAAAAATAAAAAAATAAAAAAAAACAAATGGAGCAAAAGCACTGTGAACTCAAAAAAATAAATATAATAAAATAAAACAAAAATATAAAAAAAAAAAAAATAAAACATAAATAAAAAAAATAAATAAAAAAAAATAAAATAAAATAAAATAAATAAAATAAAACAAATAAAAAAACTGGAGCAAAAGCACTGTGAACTCAAAAAAATAAGTATAATAAAATAAAAAATTAAACATAAATAAAAAAAAAAAAAAAAAATAAAAAAATAAACTAAAAAAAAAAACTAAAACTAAAATATAAAAATAATATAATATAATATAATATAATATAATATAATATGAATAATAATAATAATAATATAATGTAATGTAATGTAATGACACTTGGTTCAGACTTACTTTCTCATAGGAAATAAAAATCCAAACTTAAATTATCCACCCTCAGCGAACCAAAAATGCTGTCGTCTGCTTCTGTGTCCCGTCATCATTTTATCGTGTGTACTGGAGCGTGAATGCATCTGTCCACGTAGCATTAAATGTTCTGTTTTCTTCAGAAACTTTTCTTTTCTTGGATGTATCCATCATGTACCTACCAGGGGTTGAAAAGCTCTATAAATCACGCTGCTGGTGGAGGTGCCGGTAAGTCCGGGCTGCCAGATCTGTGCAGGGTGTCGCACATCGGCCGCTGTGACGCATATTTTGAGCAAAAAATATTTGAATGTTCCAAGATTACCATTTAGCCTCATTCATCAGCCGGTTTCACTTTGTGGAAACCGTCTGACCTCACAGCGTTAGGATTCATTCGCTTGAAGGTAGGTGGGTACTTTTTTTAATTTAACCAATCGCTGCTGTTTGGTCGTGACGTATGTAATGCACCAAATCCCGTAGGAAGAAGGGCAATAACATCTTTCCCCTTGATAAAATTCACCAAACATTCTCTTTGTTCAGGTGTGAGATAGTATTTTGACCTCCCCTATAGGATTTTGACTCCCCTCCCTTTTTCTTTTCTTTCTTTTCTTCTTTACTTTATCTGATCATTATTTCTCATGTAATTTACTTTTATTACATATTGCTACATGTTCACTTTCTTTAAAGGTATTTTAAGGAATGTTCTGATGGATAACGACTTGGTGTTTTGTGTAAATGTAAGGTATTGTTAAAATTGTATATACATAGCAATCTTGTCACTTTTTATATTGTATTTTACATTGTTATGGTTTTTAGTTTGCTATGTTCAGATAATCCTTAATCATAATGTCAATTTAGGCAATGGTTTGTAAGGATAACGACCTTGAAATTAATCATGTTGTGTTATTAAATCTTCTCATATCCCCTATTTAACTACTCAGCCCTGTCTATTTTAACAAGATTCCACATCATTATACATCACTTTCATTACCTAACTAATTAATAATTACTTATCTCATTTTCAGTACAATATGTGTTTAAACAGTTCAAAAATTATAACCGACATAAAAAATGCATCTGAGTTCTTTTAAATACTTTAAACATATAAATACTTTAAATATATATACATATATACATTTTTAAATGTCAAGTGTATATAAATGTCAAATTTAGGTCAATATGATGTAATTTGCAGATATAGTATTAATATTCAAAGTTCTTCTATACAATTCAAGCTCTTTATTGATAAAATATAGATTTTCATAGGGGGGTCAGTTTTCTATAGGTGGGGTCATCATACCATAATAAGATTCTGTCCCCGGGGTCAAAATACTATATGGTATGTTGACCCCGGAGTCACCTCACCGCGGGGTCAAAATCCTATAACACATCGGTAAGTCCGGGCTGCCAGATCTGTGCTGGGTGTAGCACATCGGCGGTGGTGATGTATATTTTGAGCGACAAAAATATTTCAAATCTTTTATTTTAATGTTACAAGATTAACATTTAGCCTGTTTCATCAGCCGGTTTCACTTCATAGAAAACATCTGACCTCGCAGCATTAGGATTCGTTCGGTCGACAGTAGGCAGGAACTTTTTTATTTATTTAACCAATCCCAGCTATTTGGTCGTGACGTATGTAATGTGCCAAATCCCCTAGGAATAAGGGCAATAACGTCTTTCCCCTTGATAAAATTCACCAAACATTCTCTTTGTTCTGGTTTTAAATCCTCGATCTCAGGAATCGTTGCCAACACAGAATGTCTGTCTTTGTCTACATCCAACTTGACGGCTTTGTTTACTGTTGTACTGTTCCACAAAAGGACTCAGACAGGCACATGAGTTTGACGTCATGGCTTCACAGCTCTTCTCTTGATTGTCCGGTGCGCTGTCTACAACTTCCGGGATTATTCCAAACCGTCTAGTCACTAGTGTATTCCAATTCCTGACCTAGTCGCTGGAGAGAAATGAAATTGAACAGCGGCACTAGGCTGGTAGTGGTAATTAGTCAGCCTGGGTAATTACCATAATCTACAAATTTAAATGAATAAACTGAAATTAAAATACACTGTAATTAAATACTCATTATTTTCCAAAGTCACAGGGAGCCACAGCAGAAGGATGAAAAAGCCACATGCGGGTTGCCGACCCCTGCTCTAGATGTTTGTACTATAGTTCCAATGTGACAGATTTCTCACTTTTTTACAAAAAAGTTCTACTATTGAAGAAAATTGCTCTTGAAGGATCGTTTCTGCTCTGTAATGTTGTTTCCTCATCACAAACGGACTTGGAGTTGTGCTTTGTTACAGTCACACAAGTTTAACACACAAACCTGCATATTTAGGCTGAGCTCTTCTCCTTGTGATAATACAGGAAGTGCTCCACTGTGTTTTTAAAATCCACACACCTACACTAGAATTATTTGGATCATTTCTGTCCTTGCAATCTCTACTGAACTAAATTTAAGGCTGTTTCAACAAAATGAAGGTGTTCTTATATTTGTATTAATCAAACAGGCCTATTCGTTTCCGTGTACATTGCAGGAGTTTTGGCCCAGTTAACACATGGTTGCTAGGTAACGACTGATGTCACGATTTCCAACCAGGAAGTTAAATTTGAAACCAGCAAAATTACCAAATGGGGGGAAAAAAAGTTTGAAATCTTAAATATAACGACCTTTGTAAAATGAGTAGTCCAACCTGTCATGGGCACTTGAACGCTCCCCGCTGGGTTTAGAATGTGAACTCCATCCCCATATGAAAATAGAAATGGCGACGCTAACTGCAATGGCACTACAATTTGTCCTTAAAGTTCAGAATAATATGATTGGAGGGTTGGAGGGCGCAGCTTCCAGGTTTGAGAGAAAATTTGAGTTATAAAAATGTGATAGTGTTCTGACTGTCTCCCACTGTGCTCCGCTCTGCACCAGTCTGACAACTAGAATACACCCACTCACTCACAAGGAACGAGGGAGGAGAGAGGAGAGAGGAAGAGAGACAACTAGAATACACCACTCACTCACAAGAACGAGGGAGGAGAGAGGGAAGGAGGAGAGAGGGGGAGTCGGACAACTAGAATACACCCACTCACTCACAAGGAACGAGGGAGGAGAGAGAGGAGAAGAGAGGAGGAGAGAGGGGGAGTCGGACAACTAGAATACACCCACTCACTCACAAGGAACGAGGGAGGAGAGAGGAGAGAAGAGAGGAGGAGAGAGAGGAGAGGAGGAGGAGGAGAAGAGGAGAAGGAGGGAGAAGAGAGGAGAGAAGAGAGAGAGGAGAGAGAGAGAGAGAGAGAGGAGGAGGAGAGAGAGGAGAGAGGAGGAGAGAGGAGAGGAGAGAGAGGAGGAGAGAGAGAAAGAGGAGAGAGAGAGAGAGAGAGAGAGGAGAGAGAGAGGAGAGGAGAGAGAATGAGGAGAGAGAGGAGAGAGAGAGGAGAGAGAGGAGAGAGAGGAGATGAGGAGAGAAGAGGAGAGAGAGGAGAGAGAGAGAGAGAGAGGAGGAGAGAGGAGAGAGAGAGAAGAGGAGAGAGAGGAGGAGAGAGAGGAGAGAGAGGAGGAGAGAGAGAGAGAGGAGGAGAGATGAGGGAGAGAGAGAGAGAGAGAGAGGAGAGAGAGGAGAGAGAGATCAGACAAGATAGGAGACCCACTCAGGTCAGAGGAGGAACGAGGAGGAGAGAGGAGAGAGAGAGAGGAGAGAGAGGAGAGAGAGGAGAGAGAGAGAGGAGAGAGGAGATGAGGAGAGAGGAGGAGAGAGTCTGACAACTATAAAATATCCACTTACTCACAAGAAACAAGGAAGAGAGAGAGGAGGAGAGAGAGAGAGAGGAGAGAAGAGAGAGAAGAGAGAGAGAGAGAGAGAGAGAAGGAAGAGAGAGGGAGAGGAGGAGAGAGAGGAGAAGAGAGGAGAGAGGAGGAGGAGAAGAGGAGAGAGGAGGAGAGAGGGAGAGTCTGACAACTATAATACACCCACACACTCCCAAGGAAAGAGAGAGGGGAGAGGTAAAGAGAGGAGGAGAGAGGAGGAGAAAGAGAGAAGGAGAAAGGAGGCGAGAGGAGGAGAGATGAGGAGTCTGAGAACTATAATACACCCACTCACTGAGAAAAAGAGGAAGAGGAAAACAGAGAGAGAGGAGGAGTGAAGAGAGGAAGAGAGGGGGAGTCTAAGAACTATACACCCACTCACTGACAAAGAGAGGGAGGGAGGGAGAGAGAGAGAGGAAGAGGAGGAAAAGAGGAATAGAGGAAAGGGGAACTCTGGAAACATACACCCACTTGCAGCGAAAGAGAGGGAGGGAGAGAGGAGCAGAGAGAGGGAGGAAAGGGGGACTCTGGAGAACTATACACCCACTCACTGAGGGAAAAGAGGGAGAGAGAGAGAGAGAGAGAAAGAGGAAGAGAGGACAGAAGAGGAAGAAAAGGAGGAGAGGTGAGAGGAGAGAGAAATGAGGTGAAATGAGGGAGTCTATGCACAGTTACTGAATTAGAGAAAGAGAGGAATGGGGAGAGAGAAGAACAAAGGGAAGACCAAAAAGAGGAAAAGAGGGGGAGAGAGGAAGTACACCCACTCACGAGACGGCTTCCGAGGAGAAAGACAGAAGAGAAGAGAGGAGAAAAGATGGAGAGCAGGATGCCCACTCACTGAGCTGTCTCCCTTTTTCCCTTTAGTTCTACCAACAGTGAAGACAGGAACAAAGAGGGGAAAGAGATGGAGAGAAGAGTCAGAAAAAGAGCGAATGACAGGAGGAGGAGGAGGAGGAGGAGGAGAGGAAATGCACCTGGAAATAGCTCGGCACATATCTGCAGAGATACAGGGGTCAGCACAGAAACAAACCGAATAGAGAGTTTGTTTTTGCAGCAGCTACAGTAAAACACAGGAAACTACATAGACCATGATCCTTTGCTGCGATTCAGAGGAGTAAACATGAAGAAATGAAGATATACGAGCAGATCTACAATTCTCTTACCTGTTCTGTTACTTTTTATTGCATTCAGATGTTTTAATTTCACTTTCACTTTTGGAGTTCTGAGTCTCCCTCATTTTTCTCTCTGTGCTAAGTCACTCCCCCTTCAGAGCCCCATCACAACACAATCAGAGTACATTCCGCTGATGAAACTACTGCTCATCGAGTCAGGTTTGTGAAATTATAGTGAATTATTTTGTATGTTTTTGTATTTTTACGGAGAATTGTCGTGTGGGAGCATGGTTAACACAGGCTTGTGGGCGGAGTCTACTCACCGTAAGCAGGGTTCAAGGCCCAGGAGAGATCACTAGATTGCTCAAACATGTATAGATGAGATCTAAAACCTCTTCAAGCATGTTTTTTTTGTGAGGGAACAATGTTAAAAAAAAACAAAAAACAATTTTGCATAATATCTAATCTTTAAAGCCACAGTATGTAACTTTTTAGGCCTTGCATCTCCACAAACCTGACTCTTTGCATAAACCTGTCTATCTCTACGAAGAATGTACCCGAGTGTGTTTTTAACTTTCTATTTCAAGAAGTGTTTTTAACAATACACCTTAACTAGAATCAATAAGTTGATTTCAGCCCTGAAATTGAAAATCTAAAATGAACTAAAGGTAAAAAAAAAAAAAAAAAAACACACAACATGACATCATAAGAAGGAACAAAGCATTTTGAGCTTTGGAAATGTAGACATATATATATATATATATATATATATATATATATATATATATATATATATATATATATATATATATAAGGATTATACAGGGTTCCCTTGGTCATGGAAATCCTGTAAAAATCATGGAAATTGAAAATGCCATTTTTCAGACCTTGAAAAGTCATGGAATTTTAGTATCTCTTTCCCGCAACTCAAGTGTTCTGTTAAGTTCTCATTCGACTATTATGATTATTTCTGAACGTCTGCGCCTTTTGTTTAAGAGACGACAATAAATGCACTGACAATATTTTGAATGCTAAAAACTATAATCCCACACCATAAGGTGAGTGGAATGAGTTTACATTTTATATTTAGCCCTAAAAGTCTGATCAATTCTACACATGTAGGTGCTGTAAAGTCATGGAAAATTCACTTTAGGTCATGAAAAAGTCATGGAAAAAGTTATGGAAAAGTGGGAACCTTGATTATAACAAAACATAACGCCAGAGTCTGTGTACCACTTGTTCTTTTGAATTTCAGCTAAAAACGAAAAACAATAAAATGAGAAAACCGTTTGTAATTTCATTTTTCCATTTTAGTGTCAAACAGAACAAAAAAACACATTTTAAATAACACAAATCAAAAAATGTTCAATTTTGATATTTTATTCTTTTCTAGCAGCAGAACATCCGGGACAAATAAACCAGAGAGAATAAAATATCAAAATTAAAATAGGCACCGGGACTGTTTTTTAATTGGTGTTATTTGAAAGAAACTTTAAATAAAATTTTGGAAATAGAGATGGAAATCTGTACAGAAAGTGGAATAATGAAATAAAGAAAACTGTACACTGACCTTGGTGCGTATTTTAATTTTGATATTTTATTCTCTCTGGTTTATTTGCCCCGGAAGTTCTGCTGCTAGAAGAGAAAATATCAACATAGAAATAGGCAATGTGACTGTTTTTGATTGGTGTTATTTAAAAGAAACTTTAAATTAAATATTGGAAATAGAGGTCGAAATCAGTTTTTTGTTTGACACTAAAATGAGTAATGAAATAACAAATAATTTTCTCATTTTGTTTTCGTTCTTTTGAATAAATGAAATGGTACACAGAGCCTCCAGGTATACTTTTGAGGAGGTAACATTATAACTGAAAGCTCAAAAGATTACATTTGGAGTAATATAGGACCTTTAAGATTCCCTGAAAAACCAAACTAACACAGCTTTTCCCAAACATGCTTTTCCTCGCTCATATCTTCTCAGCACAGATGCAGACTCACGCAGCGGGAACACAGGCGCAGATTTTATGAATGAATTTATTTACAACTTCTCCACAAATACATGAGCCTGCGCCACTTCCCGTTTCATGTTTTCCTCGCGTTTGATTGGCTGACGGCGACGGAGGGTGAGTCACTTCACCCCGGCGTCACGGCACATGCGACCATCTGGAATCTGTCTTCGAGCTGGAGCACCTGACTTTCAAACCGTGAAAGGGAGAAGTTTGTAGTTTGTGTTTAAAAAGAGTGGGACAAGATGTAAGGTTTTTGAATACAGATCGAGCAATATGCATGTTTCCATGACCGATACCGATACTGATTATTGAAAATCCAGAAGAATCCATGGCCGATGACCTCTGCTGATATTTCTGGACTGATATGTAAAGCCGATTTTAGTCATTTCCCCCAAATTATCGAAATAAAATTTTGTACAAACTCACCCACAACCTTCTTTTATTACAAATGAGATCAGAGAACAGTGTCACATTTTTGCTAAGGATGCACCGATCCGATACTGGTGTCAAATATCAGTGCTGATAAAGAAGAAAAAAAAAAAGATGTATCGGATATCGGCTTCCCAATATCGATTCAGCGGATATCCTGGTTGGGCATATAAATTGATCTAATAAAACTATTTACTGTCAGCTGGCCCAGAAAGTATCATAAATGTTCAAATTTGTATTTACACAAAAGTTTTCTGTATTTATTTGAGAAGTAAAATAAAAAAAAAAAAAAAAAAACAGATCAAAATGGATCAGTTTTGTCCTATTTCGGTTTTTAGTTTGAAGGAAATAAATTCTGTTCTCGGTTGATTTCAGGTATCAGCAGATATTTAAAGCTACAGTTTTGGAATCAGTATCAGAATTGAAAAAGCTGAATCGATACATCCCTCATTTTAATAGAACCTTCTTTGGATTAAAGTGTCAAACACACATGCTGTGTACTACTACTACTACTACTACTACTACTACTACTACTACTACTACTACCACTACAACCACTTCTACTGCAACTACCTCTACTACCACTACCACTACTACTACTATTACATCTACTGCAACCACTACCACTACTTCAACCACTACTTCAACCACTACTACTACCACTACTACTACCACTACTACTACCACTACTTCAACCACTACTACTGCAACTACTACAACCACTACTACTACTTCCTCTACTACTACTACCATTACTACCTCTACTGCAACTACTACAACCACTACTACTACTTCCTCTACTACTACTACCATTACTACCTCTACTGCAACTACTACAACCA
>NW_026571152.1:10562939-10590439 GCF_026225935.1 Boleophthalmus pectinirostris | reverse complement strand
ACTACTATACTACTACACTACTACTACTACTACTACTACTAACTACTACCACTACTACTACTACTACTATTACTACTACTACCACTACTACTATTACCACTACTACTACTACTACTACTACTACTACCACTACTACCACTACTACTATACTACTACTACTACTACTACTACTACTACTACTACTACTACTACTATTACCACTACTACTACTACTACCACTACTTACCACTACTACCACTACTACTATTACCACTACTACTACTACTACTACCACTACTACTACTATTACCACTACTACTATTACCACTACTACTACTTACCACTACTACCACTACTACCACTACTACCACTACTACTACTATTACCACTACTACTATTACCACTACTACTACCACTACTACTATTACCACTACTACCACTACTACTACTACTATTACCACTACTACTATTACTACTACTACACTACTACTTACTACTACTACTACTACTACTACTACTACTACTACTACTATTACCACTACTACTACTAACTACTACTACTACACTACTACTACACTACTACCACTACTACTACCACTACTACTACTACTACTACTACTACACTACTACTACTACTACTACTACTACTACTACTACTACTACACTACTACTACTACTACCACTACTACCACTACTACCACTACTACTACTACTACTACTGCTACTACTACTACCACTACTACCACTACTACCACTAATACTACCACTTCCATTACCACTACAACAACTACAACTACCACTACTACCACCACGACAACTACAACTACCATTACTACCACTAATACAACTGCAACTACCACTACTACTACAAATACCATTATAATTACCAGTACCACCACGCCCGTACTGTAGGTTGTGGTGTCTGTGTCTCGGTGCAGTGGAGAGTCTCCTCCTGAGCTCTCAGACAGAGCAGACCATTACTGTGGAGTGGATTAGAACAGGATTAATGCAGACACTTCATCTATAACAGCGCCAGGATTTACACACCGCCACTGAAGGCAACGCAGAGACGCAGAGACGCAGACAAAAGAGTGATACGAGCTGTTTTTAAAGAGAGGTATTACACCAAATCAGTGTTGGGCGCTTTCTGCCATGTCGTTAAGTTGTTTGTTTACATATACTTACGAAACGATACACTACGACTTCACAAACCTGATGCAATGTGAAGTATTTTTATCAGCTGGTTACACTAAGCACGGAAAGTCAGAAGCAGCGAGTATGTTTTCAGTTTTTCGTCAGTTTTATTTATGCAGTTTTGTTTTTTGCTCAAAGGTTTTTAAAAACGCAGTGGAGTAGAAGGTCCAAGTTAAAAATTTCCACTTTACAATTTCCTTTACAGACGGATGTGAGAGGAGGCGTTTTTCCTACTGTCAGTGAACGCAGCGTGATAAGAACAGAGCGCAGGTCAAGGGTTTTAATAAGAGCTCCTCCAGTTTGAATACATTTAAAACCAGCAGTAGACCAGGTTAGAAATGAACTCATGTGAGAATTAAAGGGACATATTCCGCAAAATTATACTTTAATGAACTCGTAAAGCGACTATGACAGGCGGGACTACTCATTTTTTCCCATTTTAGCCATTTTAAGGTTTATTATTGAACTTCTTGGCTGTAAATCATGACATAAAAACTGTTATCAAGCAACCAAAACTCCTCTAATGTACACGGACATTATCTGACAAATAAAATATAAAAGCAAACACCTTGATTTAGTTGAAATAGTATCAGAAAAATGGTAATACATGTTTTTTTTGCTTGTTTTTTTAATAGCAATGACCATGTTGTGTTTGATAGGATAAATTATAGCTTGAATGCTTTGGGAAAAAAAATATCAAATTGTGATTTTTCTGACAAGTGTTGCGAAAAAAGGATCACATTTTAAACTCGTCCAGAACAAATGACAAAAACACTGAAACAGGAAATGACAAAGTAATACAAGAATCATATTTCAGAAAGTACACATCTAAACTCAGTGGCGGAAATTAATGTAAAGTACAAAAGTAAAAATACAATACTTGCACTTCTCTGGTCGAGGGTCTTCTCCATTATTGCTTTGTGTGGAATGTTTCACACTGTGGCATTAAACCTTTCTATCTTTATGGAGACCAAACCAGACAAGTTACAGGTCAGATCTGTGGAGAGGCGACCCCGCTCACAGTCACAATGTTGTTTTTCTAGGTATTTTTGAGCTATAAAACCACCTGTAATTGAATAAGCGTAAGACACAATACATCTTTAAGTACATTTTACACTGGATACGTATTTTAATTCCCTTCATTTGAGAGCAGGTTTCTGTGTTTTCAACTCTCGTACATTTTTGAACTAGACAGAAAAATAAAAAGTACTTTTCATATGATTTTTAGGGTTATTTTCACCATGTTTGTGGTAACATCCTGACTAAAAATTGTGAACTCAAACAAAAATAAATACAATAAAATGAAGAAACTGATTAATATTAAAATTGTTAGCCAAAATATGTTTCATTATTTAACCAATATTACTACATTTTAACAAATTAACAACACTTTTCTCGTGGAGGGTCCATCAAATGCTTTTCTCCATGGAGATGTTATTTCTTTGTGTGGAATGTTTGACAGTGTGGCATCAAACCTTTCTACCTTCATGGAGACCAAACCAGAGAAGTTACAGGTCAGATCTGTGGAGAGGCGACCCCGCTCACAGTCACAATGTCTGTTTTTTTGTTTTTTTGTATTTTTGAGCTATAAAACCAAATTAAATGTAAGGTAGATCTGTTTAAAGTCAGACTGTGGGACATTCCAGGCAGAGAAATGACATCTCCATAGAAACAAGCAGGTGAGGACCCTCCACCAGAAAAGTTTCACAGTGAACCTTTAAACAAATGTTACAGTGGATACTTTTTACTTTTACGTCCCTTCATTTGAGAGCAGGTATCTGTACTTTCAACTCGCCTACATTTTTGAACTAGACTGAAAAGTAAAAAGTACTTTTCATATGATTTTTGTTTGTGGTAACGTCCTAAAGATTTTGAGTTCAAACAAAAATAAATACACAAAATTCATAAAAAAATAAAAATAAAATAAGAAATGGTTAACCAAAATATGGATCATTCAACCAATATTATTTCTTTTTAACAAATTAACAACACTTAATACTTTTAACTCTTAAACCTGCATTGTATAACTTTTCTGATTGAGGATCCATCAAATGTTTTTCTCCATGGAGGTTTGTGTGGAATGTTTCACAGTGTGGCATTAAACCTTTCTATCTTCATGGAGACCAAACCAGAGCAAGTTACAGGTCAGATCTGTGGAGAGGCGACCCCACTCACAGTCTCAATGTTGCTTTTCTAGGTATTTTTGAGCTATAAAACCAATAATAAAACCAATATCACTTTTTCACAATTAACAACACTTGAAATATGTTTTACTCTTAAAGCTGCATTGTGTAACTTTTAGTGGAGGATCCATCAAATGTTTTTCTCCATGGAGATGCTGTTAGTTTGTGTGGAATGTTTGACAGTGTGGCATTAAACCTTTCTATCTTCATGGAGACCAAACCAGAGAAGTTACAGGTCAGATCTGTGGAGAGGCGACCTCGCTCACAATCACAATGTTTTTTTGTTTTTTTGTTTTTCTAGGTATTTTTGAGCTATAAAACCACTTGTATAATTGATTAAATGTAAGGTAGATCTGTTTAAAGTCAGACTGTGGGACATTCCAGGCAGAGAAATGACATCTCCATAGAAACAAGCAGGGGATGACCCTCCACCAGAAAAGTTTCACAGTGAACCTTTAAACAAATTTTACAGTGGATACTTTTTACTTTTACTTCCCTACATTTGAGAGCAGGTATCTGTACTTTCAACTCGCCTACATTTTTGAACTAGACTGAAAAGTAAAAAGTACTTTTCATATGATTTGAAGGGTTACGTTCACCATGGTTGTGGTAACGTCCTGACTAAAGAAGAAGAAAAAAAAGACAATTAGAAATGAATTCGTATTGCAACTGTTAACCGTATATGTATCATTATTCAACCAACATTACTACATTTTAACAAATCAACAACACTTGAAATACTTTTAACTCTTAAAGCTGCATTGTGTAACTTTTAGTGGAGGATCCTTCAAATGTTTTCTCCATGGAGATGTTATTGCTTTGTGAGGAATGTTTCACAGTGTGGCATTAAACCTTTCTATCTTCATCCATGGATATCAGTCTGTTTTTGTTGTTTTTTTTTTAGTATTTTTTGAGCTATAAAACCACCAGTATAATTAATTAGATCTGTTTAAAGTCAGACTGTGGGACATTCCAGGCAGAGAAATTACATCTCCATAGTAACAAGCAGGAGAAGACTCTCCACCAGAAATGTTACACAGTGAACCTTTAAGCTAATTTTACAGTGGATACTTTTTACTTATAATTCACTATATTTGAGAGCAGGTATCTGTACTTTCAACTCGCTTCGATTTTTTGATCTAGACTGAAAAGTAAAACGTATTTTTCACATGATTTTTAGGGTTACTTTCACCATGTTTGTGGTAATGTCCTGACTAAAAATTGTGAGATCAAACAAAAATAAATACATAAAATTGATAAGGATATAAAGAAACTGATTCGTATTGCAACTGTTAACCCAAATATGGATCATTAGAGATGCTATTTCTTTGTGTGGAATGTTTCACAGTGTGGCATTAAACCTTTCTATCTTCCTGGAGACCAAACCAGACAAGTTACAGGTCAGATCTGTGGAGAGGCGACCCCGCTCACAGTCACAATGTTGCTTTTCTAGGTATTTTTGAGCAATAAAACCACCTGTAATTGAATAAATGTAAGACAGAGCTGTTTAAAGTCATACTGTGGAACATTCCAGGCAGAGCAATGACGTATCCAGAGAAACAAGTGACAGATTCCCAACCAAAAAAGTTACATACACATTTGAAGTACAGTTTTAAACAGGTACTTCAATACTTTTAACTTAAGTAGAGCTTTTCATGTCATACTTTTACTTTAGTAACTTTTTGCCCTTATATATGTACTTTTACTTAAATAAAAACATATTACTACAACTACTTCATCTACCACTGTATAATTTATGGGGTTAGCAGAGTTTTTTTTTGCAGAATAAGACTGTAGATTTTGTTTATGAAGGAAATCATTGCACTCCAAAAACTGCAGTCTTTGCGATTTACTAATTGCATCCATTCACATTGCGATTCATTTTGCACCTCTAATCCCTGAACCGCAAACCGCACATAAACATGCGAGCAGGGGATGTCTACAGTCATAATTCATTTCCCCGAGTCCCGGGAGAGGCCCCTGAACGCACCACGCTGCGTTCATGGAGAAGAATGGAGTGGGAAATCAGAGCTGATGTTTGGAGCGATGAGACGTTATCGACCGAGGAGAGAAAAGCGGCTAATTCATCCATGAGCAGTTCTGCGTGATGGATTCAGCACCACGGACAGCTACACACAATCTACTTCATTTTATAAGGCCGATATTATACTATTTTCTCATCTATGTTATAATGTTGTTTCCTAATTTGCAAAAAAAATGGTGTGTTTTGCTTCATTTTGTTTCATTTCGACCCTAGAATTGTCAATCTCTACTAAACTCAAGATAAATTGTAGCTGTTAACTTGAAAATGACTTCTTCAATCTTTAATTTTGCGTAATATAAGACGTTCAAACAGTTTGCAGTGGTTCAGAGTCCTTCCTCACTTGCCTGATCCATTCGGAGCATTTTATTATTCATGGTAAAGCCAACAACAAAAAGCATGGTAACCTGCACTTCCTGATGACAAGACACTTTGCGCAGACACATGGTCAAAAATCGAGTACAGGGTAGAGCCAAAAACTCTGTTTTCTTTCTCTGGCACTTAAAATTCTGCAGTGCACCTTTAATATCTTGCTTTACGTACAATTTCTGATCGCTATAGTTCGTACATGTGTAAAAACAGAGGTAAGGTTGTAGTTTTTAATGTTATTAGGTTCAAATTGAGAGAAACAATCTCAAAAATCTCCTACCTGTTGTTAAATTTCACTGCTGATGTAACGCAAAAGTCTTCACATGTTCCTGTCTGCTCCTCTGACTCTGCTCCTCTCTGCTCCTCTGTCTCTGCTCCTCTGACTCTGCTCCTCTGACTCTGCTCCTCTGACTCTGCTCCTCTGACTCTGCTCCTCTGCTCTCTGCTCTGACTCTGCTCCTCTCTCTCTGCTCCTCCTGACTCTCTGCTCCTCTGACTCTGCTCTCTGCTCTGCTCTGCTGACTCTGCTCCTGCTCTGCTGCTCTGCTCCTCTGACTCTGCTCCTCTGACTCTGCTCCTCTGACTCTGCTCCTCTGACTCTGCTCCTCTGACTCTGCTCCTCCATCTCTTCTTCCCTGCCTCTGCTCCTGTCTGCTCCTATTTGCTCCCCTGCCTCCGCTCCTGTCTGCTCCTGTCTGCGTTTGATGAATCTGGTCTACAGCGACGCTCAAATCTCCTCCATCTTTGTACTGTCCCCGTCCCATTCCTCTGCAGAGCCATGATAAGATCTTTAATCCATGACAGAGCACAGCTCCACTAATCCTCCACATCTGACAGAGGACAACCAATCAGACGCACCCACGGGCTAACCACTCTGCCACCGTGACACACGACGAGACGCACACTCCACTCAGATCAGGAGTCCAACCCACAACCTCCTTTTGAGAAGACAAGACAGAATAACCCCTCTGCCACGCTAACATGGAGACGACATGCATGGTAATCTAGGACTAGAAGCCAGGTCGAATTCAAGACTAAGGCAAGGCAAGGCAAGTTTATTTGTATAGCACAATTCGTACACAAAGTAATTCAAAGTGCTTTACAGAAAAAAATAACATTAAAATCATCAGATCAGAATTCAAGACTAAATCAAGACTAAACCAAGATCTAAACCAGGACTAAACCAGGACTAAACCAGGACTAAACCAGACTAAATCAAGAGTAAAGCAGGACAAAAAAATCTAAAGAATAAAGCCAGATTAAACCAGGACTAAACCAGGTCTAAACCAGGACTAAACCAGGACTAAAACCAGGTCTAAACCAGGTCTAAACCAGGTCTAAACCAGGAAACTAAACCAGGTCTAAACCAGGTCTAAACCAGGACTAAACCAGGACTAAACCAGGTAAACTAAACCAGAAAACTAAATCAAGACTAAACCAGAACTAAATCAAGACTAAACCAGGACAAAAATCAAGTCTAAACCAGGTCTAAACCAGGTCTAAACCAGGACTAAACCCATACTAAACCAGAACTAAATCAAGAGTAAACCAGGACTAAACCAAGGACTAAACCAGGTCTAAACCAGTACTAAACCCATACTAAACCAGAACTAAATCAAGACTAAACCAGGACAAAATCAAGACTAAACCAGGTCTAAACCAGGTCTAAACAAGGACTAAATCAATTCTAAACCAGGACTAAACTAGGTCTAAACTAGGATTAAACCAGGAAAAAAAGACAGGACTAAACCAGGTCTAAACCAGGACTAAACCAAGACCAAACCATGTTTAAACCAGAACTAAACCAGATCTAAACCAGGACCAAAGCAGGAATAAACCAGGAGCAAACCAAGACTAAACCAAGACTAAACCAGGACAAAATCAAGACTAAACTAATTCTAAACCAGGACTATTGCAGACCGGTACAGTAACACAAAGAGCTGATTATAATGCCTTGACAGCAGTAAAAGTCAGATGCCCTCCCCTCTGCTTAGTCCTGATATACGCCGTGTTTCTTCAGGGTGAGTAAATCTTTCAGGGACAGTTCTTTGGAGCACACTGGAACCATAAACCAGTGTCTGACTGAATCCTGCTTCAGCGATTATCCTGTGTCAGCTCAGAGAATGCACCAGGAATTAGACCGCTCCCACGCACACAGAGTCTTATCAGGAAACCATCAGGGCCTGTCTGCCGTGATAAAGACGACATAAGCAGTATTCTGAATGCGTAATGAGCTATTTTTATAACAACTCTCCACAAGTCAAATCTACACGTTTTATTCTTATTTATTGAACCACAAGTCACCATACGAGCGTTTCAAACTCCATTTCAGTAGCAAGGAATAGTCTTCTGATACCACAATAATAATAAAAAAGCACTATTTATTTGGACAAGTGAATGTGATTTTCAGCATTAAATGGTAGTACTTTCGTTTCTATTCCCATGTGGTTTTATATGTGTGTAATCTCTCAGTGGTCCAGGTAGGTTACATAGTGTCCCATGGGTGTATACTAGTCTATGTGCTCTTATACTTGTTCTGATCCAGCTCAAGATCCTTCTAAAGACATTCAGAAAAAGTTCATTTCTGTCCTGTGAATGTGACTTTATTTTAGTATCGACTCAGACCAGTATCTAGTTTCAATACTACTTTCAGCATCAATTAGTTTGATATTTTTGACAGTCCTGTAGCACAACTTGGCCACAATGTCTAGTGTTTTTTTGTAATTAAGAATAAATCTGCATTAAAATTGTAACACCACTGGGAAAATCAGGTGCCACAGTGGTGCGCCAATGGTAAAAACATTGTTGTGTCCTTAGGCATGGCACTTCACATCGCCATGTCATGTGTGCCTGAGTGTTGGTGGTGATCAGAGGGAAAGATGGTGCAGATTGGCAGCCTCACCCCTGTCAGGCCGCCCCAGGGCAGCTGTGGTTACTATAGTAGCTCACCACCACTGAGTGTGGAGTGAATGAATAATGTTCTGTAAAGCATCTTTGAGCGTCCAGAAAAGTGCTAAATAAAACTGATCTATTAAAGATCAAAAGGCTCTGTTCCATCATGTGATGAAGCAGTATTTTTCAGCTTAACACGGCAAAAGAAGAAATTCAGTATGGCCCTGAGTGATTATTCCAGTATGACCCCAAACTCAGAGCAGTTCAATAGGCCTAGCTACAAACTGAAACTGGAAACAAGTAGGTGTGTTAGACTACGTTCAGACTGCAGGGCTTAACGCTCAATTCTGATGTTTTGGTGAAATCCGATGTTTTTGCGAGGTCGTTCACATTTCCAATTAAATGCGACTTGTATGTGATCCCCTGTGTGAACGTTAAACGGCCCGAAAGTGTCCCGCATGTGCACTGGAGACACGATGACGTCAACCGCAGCGAGCGTGCTCTGTGTTTACGGAAGTTGTCCAAACATGGACACGAGCATTGAGCACCTGGAGATTTTAAAGTTCCTCTCGTACCGGAGCCAGAACATGAACAACTTACTTGTTTTAAGGAGGAGATTGAGAAGGAGAAGGACGAGGTTTTTGGCCGTGGTGTTTTGTGGGGCAGCGGCAGCGACGTCCGTTGAAAGGAACGTGTGGATGTGGAGACGGAGCCAAGAGTGGTGAGTGGTGATGTGCTTCAGTGACATGGAGTTCATTAACAATTTTCACCTACTTCAGCGCAGAATAGTGACGTTTGTGGCTTGTAGATAAGGTGTAGGTCGGATGAATGCACTTTGGCCGTTCAGACTGAAGTCGCATGTCAAAAGATCAGATATGTATCGGTTTCAGGAGCACATATCCAAGTGTCCTGGATCACATTTGAAAAAATCAGATCTGTGTCGTTCAGACTGTCATTAAAAGATCAGATACAGGTCACATAGAAGCCAAAAAATCAGATTTGGGTCACTTCAGGCTGCAGTCTGAACGCAGCCTTAGTTTCAGAGTAGTTTCAGTGTAGTTAGCTCCTCCCTGCAGGCAGATATAAGGCAGTGTCCACCAGCGTCTCACCAGAACTGAAGAAGCAGTTTGGATGATCTGTGAAATGTTTTCAACCAAATAAACTTTTGTCCAGTTGACAAATTGAAGTTCTGCTTTTGCCATGGATTCTACCTGGACGACTGAGGGATTTTACACACATTTCAAGTTAACAGTTCCCTTTTACCTTTTGTTCTGTCATTCTCCAAATGATTCTAATTGATCTAATGAATGTATTTCCCCATGACATCACAAGGTGGAACAGTAAGGTTTTCTTTTTGAGAGATGAACACAACCTATACATAGTGTAATATAGACGCTTTAATTGAGTGAGAGTCCTTTGTTATTAGAGCCTGTCTCTGTAAAATCCCGTCCCTTCAGCCCAGTGTAGTGTCATGAGCAGCTCCCAGTCGCCTGCTTGTATATGGCTTTACTGTAGTGACTCATTCAGTTCATTCATAAGGCCCTTTTCACCATAAAACGCCTCATAAAACCCCAAATTGCATTTTAATCTTGTATTTTCCATTTGCTCATCTGTATACGACTTGTGGGGCTAAAGATGCTCTCCCCTGAAAACATCCAGGTTAGACGCTCTTTTAAGAGATGGAGTGTACTCGGTTACATTTACTTGAGTTACTTTTAGGGATGTAACGATATCCACATCTCTCAGTACGATATTATCACGATATGCATCTCACGGTGCCATATTTATTGTGATATTTTGAAGAAGCTAGTATAATTGTAGATAGGCCGCTTTTTTGCTTTTAAAATACCCTGACAAGATTTTGGGGTGAATTATTTCCGTCATAATCCCAAGAATTAAAGTAAAGTAAAGTAAAAAACATATTTCATCATGTTGTCTGCACTGAAATGAATCATGGGATATGTAGTTTCCGATGTTCATAAGCTGTTGCTACTATAAAACCATGCCTTTAAGCAAAATAACTTGTAATTCGCTATATTATGACAGTCCACGATATTATTGTGAGACTTTTGACGATACGATATCACGATATTTCAGCTATTGTTAATCCCTAATAACTTCTAAAGAAATTTTACTTTTCTGGCAGCCTAATTTGAATTAAACAGTACTCTTACTTAATAAAATGTACAGAGTTACTTGAGTAAACATATTGGTAAAAGGTCTCTTTAAATATTTTTGTAATTGGAAATGAATTGCTCTACACAAAAGCCCCCATCTGGTCTATAAATCAAACCCAAAACCTTTTAGCTGTGAGGCGACAGACTGAACCACTGCACCACACAGACAAAGTGGTGTAAAAAGCGTAGAAATAAAAGCCTTCTCCTCATTAAGGCCCTAAATGCACTCCTCCTCTGTCAGTGTTTACAACAGTTACATCAGAGTTTCCATGGGAGCCGCTGGGTTGCATCAGAGACAAGTGTAAAAGATATGGACTAAAGTCATCGAAAAAAGTCACAACCAACCAAGAGTTTCCTTCTGAGATTTTAGAGGAAAACAAAAACATGGCGCAACAGCCAAGAGTGTGTGCACCGCTATCCGTTACAATGTGCGGACTCAAAATCTGTACAGAAATCAGGTCTTCGAGACGTAAATCCTTTGTTGATACTCTGCGGTGACATGACGCTGACACGATGCACACATGAGCAAACACGACCAAGAACCAAATGAGTTTAACTTGTTCAACAGTACAAATCCACTCACCTGTTGTACTCCGAGTTAAGTCTCTTCTTTATGGTCCGAGTGTGTTAAAATAAAACTCAGATTAAAGTCTAACTTGACTAACAGAGCTTCAGACAGAGCAGTGCCTCCTGTTAGCATCACACCCCCAGGGAATGTTGATGACACGATCTGCAAAGTATCAATGATTAGATTAAGTTGGCTTTAAGTTAAGTCAGATTAGACAAGTAGCGACTAAGGTTGTGAAAAGAATCAAAAATCAGATACTAATTGAGACTATATCAAGTAATAATGTATCGTGAGAGCAACATATGCATTTATTAAATACTGAAATGATATATTTGTTTGACTATTACACATTGAGTTGCTTAACCACTGATATCTTATGTATGTTTAAAGGTACCCCTGTGTGAAATGTATGCTTTTAAGGTCATTTTTGTGCAGGGATATAGGTTGTGTCCTTTTAAGAAAATCCACTGTAGAGCAGCAGCAGTGGAGATGGTTTGGCCTGGTGCGAATCCAAACAAACTGGCAGTGATTTACACTTGGCTGCTGTCATCCCCCCTGACCCTGAAAGGAATGCAGAGAAACTCCAAGGAAGATTCAAGGCGTGTATCAGCTCCACTTATATTTGCATATTCATATGGATGTTTTATATTTCTGGGTTAAGGGAAACACACGCGTTCACATCGCCTGATTTAAAGGTTGTATAGAGGATTTTCCAAGGAACGAGAAATCCAGCGACTGTTTGTCCTTATTCAAATGTTGTGCATGCGTGAAACCACCCCCCCTCCCCTACAGCTCCTACGTAGAAACGCCTCCTCCCGCCTCCTCCTTACGCCAGAAACAGGTTTGTTTACAGCCGGTGCGCTGCACATGACTTGTAAACAACTAACTACAGTGTTGGTTAGGCAAGACGGAGAAGTGAGGAGCGGGGGGAGCGGGTGCGCGGACATTTCGTGCACGGACGAGAAGTGAGGAGCAGGGGAGAGAGAGCGGATCGGGCAGCGGGGACAGGAGCAGGAAAGGGGTGCAGAGAAGGTTACGCGGAGATTCCGTGCGAATGAACTAGCTACAACACACGCAGCAGCAAGCGGACTCTTTCTTTGCCTTGAAAATTACGTTTTCAGACATAGGATATCGCTTTCGTGTCCTGAAAAACGTTTGTCTAGCTCTTGGAAATAAAGTACGTTTTTCATAATAAGCAGAAGTGACCTGTCCAGGAGTAATTTGGCGACCAGTGCGTCAGTCTTTAGACCCTGCGTCTGCTTCAGTTGCGCCATCGCTGGAATGAATCTTCAAGAATCACCTTAGTTTGGCTTCGCTGCTTTTCCCCTTGTCTTCTTCTTTCAGCGACCTCAAAAACGGACTTTCTTTTGCGGCTAACTGCTCCTGGATTCTTGTCGCCATTGCAACAAACTTTGTGCTAACTGCGAGGAAGATATAGGTCAAAAAAAGCCGCTAAGAACTGTTGCGTTGGTGGAGTAAACAGCGTCTGTGCGTCTTGCGTCTGTGGACTGCGTGACAGTCGTACGTAAACCACGTACCGGCGGCGCGCAGGCAAGTCAGTTACACTAGAAACGTAGGGAGATTGATTGACAGCCTGTCAGCTAACAGATAACGAGGCAGTGTCGTTATCTATTGGCAAATGTTTAGCCCCACCACGTCCAGAGTTGATGAATTTTTATTCTCTTTTTTTTTGGTCATCATAATTACAAGGCTACTGCACCTCTATAATGCTATCATTGACAACTTGAAACAAAAAAAAATCCTCCATACAACCTTTAAGTCCTGTGTAGCTGTAGGCCATCAGGGACAATGATTTGACCCAGAGCTCTGTATTAGAATTGTATTGAATTGCTTTTAATCGATCGATTCCAGTTGTTATTTTTGGGAGAACACGCTTAACGTTTTTTTTTAACATGCCTAACATAATCGATACTAAAACTAGTATTGAAACTAGATACTCATTTGAGCAGGTATCAATACTAAAAATGTCATTCACAGGAAGGAAATGAATCTTTCCTGAGTAGTTTAGAATGATCTTGAGCTGTATCAGAACACGTGTAAGTATTGATTCTTTAATATCGAAATAAAGTTTGAATTTTTAATACACTATCAGTCAAATGTTTTAAAACACCACACTTTATACAGTTTTTTTTACTGTTTAGAATATGTTTTGGTCAACGGTAAACTTTTGATTCAAGAAAATAGCCATTTTATCCTTGGCAGATACAAAAGTTGAACGCGCTCGTGACTCGTTCTTTTTACAATAGAAATCAAATATTCTTCAGAAAGTTCTTCCCAAGTCTGTTGCAGAAGTTCCTATAAATGTGTGGCACTTGTAGGTTTCTTGGCTTTCAATCTTCTGTCCAGTTCATCCCAAACCAGCTCGATGGGGTTTAAGTCTGGACACTGTGCTGGACACTGTTTTTATTTATGCAATACTTTAGCGGCCATTGTTGAACTTTTTGGAATTATTTTTTAGGGGGAGACAGATTAAGGGTATTTTTTATTTTTTTGGTTCCATCTTCCAAAATACAAAAAGAAAAAAATAAATAAAAATAAAGAAGAATATGCAATACTTAACTTTGTCTCGCGTGTCCCTTTCGTAATATATTCTGATCTATTTTTGGTCATAATGTCCAAGCCAAAGGCAAATTCAGGGGGAGAATATCTTGCGTCACAAGACTTGTCCCATCCCTGGAAAATAGACTATCATGGGCCCTTTATTATTTATGAAAACACGTACTTTACCTTTAAACCTTTTTTTTTTTTTTTTTATTAGTTTGTCCTTATTCACACCGCTGTCCTCTCTCAGTCCCACTAACAACGTTTCTGGTTCGGTGCCCATGTCCTACCTTTATATTGGTCCTGCCTGATCTAAAGGCCTTTCCCTCCAGTGGGACCCCAGCTCGGACACTCTTCTCTGGGTTAATCTCCTCCGGTATCCCCCCCTCCTGCTCCAGCCCTGGACTAAAAGGACTCTTGGCTCTTCTGGGACCCCAGTTCAGGCCCTGGTCTCTGGGTTAATCTAGTTTGCTGCTCACCCCCCCCCGCCCTGGTTCTCTAGTCTAAAGGTCTTTGCCTCTTCTGGGACCCCAGCTCGGTCTCTCCTCTCTGGGTTAATCTCCTCCGCTGCTGCCCGCCTCCTGCTCTGGTCCTGGTCTAAGGGCCTTTCCCTCCGGTGGGACCCCAGTTTGGACGCTCCTCTCTGGTCCTCGTCTAACGCCTCTGTCATTGTCACATGTTTATTATGTGTTTTTTTTCCCATAGTGTCTCCTCTGATCACTGTTAAAGACCTGTATCTCCATTTGGACCCCAATTTGAACTCTCTGTGTTAATTTGTTCCTCAACTGCTCTTGTCCAACTTTAAAGACACTTGCATCTTTTGGGACCCAAGCTCGGCCTCTCTTCTCTGAACTAATCTCTAAACTTTAACTCTTTTTAACATATTTATTAAGTGTTTTGTCTCCTCTGATCTTTGTTAAGGGCCCGTGTCTTCAGTTGGATCCCCCCTCTCCTCTCTGGGTCAATCTCCTCCACTGTCCCTCTACTGCTTTGGTCTAACATTCCGAACCCAAGCTCAGCCCCTCTTCTCTGGACTAATCTCTCCCACCATCCCCCCGAGACCTTTTTCACAACGGCCAGAAGTCTCCCGGTGTAGCTTTGCGGGACTTCCTTTTAATGGTTTTGGAAATGGGAGTAATAGAGCTTTTTCACAACAGCCGGAAGTGCTGCGATGTTGGGTAAATGCCACTTACGTTAATGCTTTTCTATGGCAAAATATCGGTGGAAATGTCTCACGTACTTTCCACCAATTTCATAAATTTGCCCGATTACCAGATCTTCAACCAACAAGGTCCACAAAGGACATATTCTGTCCCTGAAGAATTTATCCACAACTATCAAAGTAAGAAAGACGAAAACTTAAAGGCGAACAACGACGGTCATGAATAAAACATAAGTAATTCCTTAATAAGTAACTTGTGAACTCTGACTGATTCTAGAACAAATCCCTCTATCTATGCTAATATCTACATTATGAAATCGATTTTTAATTTTCATTGTAGAGTCTGAGTTCACAAATTACTGATGTTTTATTCATGACCATAACATTAGTTTTGCTCAGGAGAAGTTCACTGATGCTATTCTCTGTTCACTTTTCCGTTGTCGTCTTTCTTACCTTGATAGTTGTGGATAAATTCTTCATGGGCAGAATGTCTGTGGACCTTGTTGGTTGAAGATTTGGGGATGGGGCAGATTTATGAAGCTGGTGGAAAATACACCAGACATTTCCACAGAAAATTTGCCAAAGAAAAGCATTAAGTGACGCTTAAGTGACGTTTAAGTGACTTTTAGGTGAGTTTTATGTGACATTTAAGGGACATTTAAGGGACAGTTTAAGTGACATTTAGGTGACATTTAAATGACATAAGTGACATTTAAGTGATATAAGTGGCATAAGTGACATTTAAGTGATGTTTAAGTGATGTTTAAGTGAATTTTTTTATGTAACATTTAAGTGACATTTTAAGTGACATTTAAGTGACATTTTAAGTGACATATAAGTGACATTTAAGTGATTTTAAGTGACATTAAGTGTGTTTTTAAGTGACATTTAAGTGACGTTTAAGTGACATAAGTGATGTTTAAGTGACATTTAAGTGACATTTAAGTGATGTTTAAGTGACATTTAAGTGACAAAAGTGACATAAGTGACATTTAAGGGATGTTTAAGTGATGTTTAAGTGAGTTTTATGTAACATTTAAGTGACATTTAAGTGACATTTAAGGAGCATTTAAGTGATGTTTAAGGGACATTTAGGTGACGTTTAAGTGACATAAGTGACGTTTAAGTGACATTTAAGTGAAGTGACATTTAGTGACATTAAGTGATGTTTAAGGGACAAAGTGAGTTTTAAGTGACATAAGTGATGTTTAAGTGACGTTTAAGTGACATAAGTGACGTTTAAGTGACATTTAAGGGACGTGTGATGTTTAAGTGAGTTTTATGTGACATTTAAGGGACATTTAAAGTGACATTTGTGACATTTTAATGACATTAAGTGACATTTAGTGAGTCATAAGTGATGTTTAAGTGACATAGTGAAGTGACATAAGTGAAAGTGACATTTAAGTGACATTAAGTGATTTTAAGTACATTTAAGTGACAAGTGACATAAGTGACATTTAAGGGATGAAGTGATGTTAAGTGGTTTATGTAACATTTAAGTGACATTTAAGTGACATTTAAGGGCATTTAAGTGATGTTTAAGGGACATTTAGGTGACGTTTAAGGGACATAAGTGATGTTTAAGTGGCGTTTAAGTGACATAAGTGACGTTTAAGTGACATTTAAGGGACGTTTAAGTGATGTTTAAGTGAGTTTTATGTGACATATAAGTGAAGTTTAAGTGACATAAGTGACATTTTAGGGACATTTAGGTGACGTTTAAGTGACATAAGTGATATTCAAGTGACATAAGTGAGGTTTAAGTAACATATGTGAGGTTGAGTTGGCCGTTGTGAAAAGGTTTTATTACTCTGGTCATCATTAAGGGCTTGTGTCTCCAATTGGACCGCAGCTTGAACTCTTCTCTCCTCTGGGTAAATCTTGTTCACTCCTCCCCTTCCTCTCTGGTTCTCTGGTCAATGTGTCTTTGCCTCTTTTGAAACCCCAATTAAGCTCTCGTCCCTGGGTTCATTTTTTCCCCCTGTCCCCTATCCTTCTGTGTTGCTTTACTCTAAGGACCTGTATCGTTAGTCGTACCCCAGTCCGGCTTCTCTGCTCTGGGTTTATTTCCTCCACTGTTCCCCTTCTGCTCTTGTGTGGGTCTAATGGCCTTGGCACTGCTGGGACCCCGGCTCGGACTCTCCTCCCTGGGTTAATCTCCTCTGTTGCTCCCCTCCCGCTCCGGTCCTTGTTAAACCCGTGTCTCCGGTGGGACCCCGGTTTGAACTCTTATCTGGGTGTGGGTTAATGTGGTTAGCTTCTTCCCTCTTGCTCCGGTTCTCTGGTCAGCGGGCCCTTGCCTCTTTCGAAACCCCAATTTGAGCGCTCATCTGTGGGATAATACTGTTCTTGCTTTGCTCTACGGGTCTGTGTCAATTCGTCAAGTCGTCCCCCAGTTCGGCCTCTCCACTTTGGGGTTATTTCCTCCACTGTCCCCCTTCTGCTCTAATAACCTCGGATCTGTTGGGACCCCAGCTCGGACTCTCTTCTCTGGGTTCATCCTTTTTCACCGCCCCTCTCCCGTTTTGGTTCTATTCTAAAAACTCTATCAATGTCCAACTCTTTTAAACATGTTTCTTATGTCTTTTTTCTGTCGTGTCTCCTCTGATCACTGTTAAGAACCTGTATCTCCAATCAGACCCCGGCCTGAACTCCCCTCGGTGCGTTGATCTTGCTCCCCGTCCGCTCTAGTCCAACTTTAAAGACTCTTGCATCTTTTGGGACCTCGGCCTCTCCTCTCTGAACTAATCTCTTCCACCCCTCCCCTCCTACTCTGGTTCTACTCTGGTTCTTGTTAAGGGCCTGCGTCTCAAGTGGGACCCCAGTATGAACTCTCGTCTTCGGGTTAATCAAGTTTGCTTTTCCCCTTCTGCCCTGGTTCGAGTTTAAGAATCTTTACCAAATTTGAGCTCTTGTCTATGGGTTCATTTAGTTCACTATTCCCCGTCTCACTTTACACCGACGGACCGCGGCCTTGGCTCTGTCGGGGCCCCAGCTCGGACTCTCCTCTCCGGGTTAATCTCCCGTCTTCCCCTCCAGCTCTGGTCCTTGTTAGGGGCCCATGTCTCCACTGGGGACCCCGGACTGAACTCTTGTCTCTGGGTTAATACGGTTAGCCTCTCCCGTCCTGCTCTGGTTCTCTGGTCAGTGGGTCTCGCCTCTTTTGGGACCCCAGTTTAAGCGCTAGTCTCTGGGTTAATTTTGTTTGTCTTGCTCGGGTCCTGTCCTGGGGCTTGTGTCTCCCAGTGGACCCCAACTCAGACACTTGTCTCTAGGTTAACGAGAAGTAGAGTTGTCCCCATACTAAAATTTCAAACTTATTTTCGACACTAAAGGATGGACTCTTTATTTAGACAATAGAATGTGATTTTCAACATTAAATCATTGTCTTTTATATTCCCATGTGGTCTTATATCTGTGTAATCCCTCAGTGGTCCAGTTTACTAGTTTGTCTGTTCTTATACTCCAAATCATTCTAAAGCTATTCGGGAAAGGTTCATTTCTGTCCTGGGAATGTGATGCTTTTAGTATCAATATCTGTTCAAAGTAATATCTAGTTTCGATACTACTTAAAGTCTGGCTGGGCAATATATGCAAACACAAATATGCCAAATTTCACAAGGTCTTTTTTTATTGACGTGCAAAGAGGTAGGCAGTTCATATAGGAACAAAGTGCTTCTGCAACATTTAAGACACAGGTGTCAAACATACGGCCCGGGGGCCAGATCCGGCCCTCCAAGACCTTTAATCTGGCCCTTGGCTGATTTTCTACTAAAATATTTTTATTATATTTTCTATTAAAACATTGGTAATTTTCAGCATCACTTAGCATAGCAGCATCTCCAGTGCCTCTGTACGTGGCCCCTCCCACCAGAGCAGCACAAATGAAGACTTGTCTCTTTCCAAACGCTCTTAAAGGACGATCGTTTTGACTGTTGACCGTGACACCCTCATCAGAAAAATGTCCAACATGAGAAAAGTGGAGCCGAGTGCAGGATTTTCCAAGAAAAATTGACTTATTCCTATTTGCATACAAGTAAAAGTTAAAACATTGTGTTGAAACTGGATTTTCTTTAAAGTTTCAGGTTGTTCATAATATTATAATATTTTGTAAAAGAAAGAGTTCATCAATTAAAAAAATATTTCTGTAATAGATTTGCGTTTCTCTGCACAAATATTTGAACTTATTGTTATTTTTGGGGTTTATATGACATGAGTTTTCTGATCCGGCCCCTTTGGGATCAAAGTAGGTTGGATACGGCCCCCGGACCAAAATGAGTTTGACACCCCTGATTTAAGATGACAAAAAATCCCTAATTACATAAATAATTTAACTGTAAAATAAAAGAAATTCATATTGCCTTCGTTTCATTCAAAAATAAAACAACTCAACTCAAGCTCATCTATGCATCAACTCTGTTAACCGTCCAATAATCAGAACCATGAGCTCCTTTAGCAGAGGAAGCTTGGGAGGTTCCTTATTTTAACAAATCCATGTTCCTATCCAGCAGTAAGGAGCTATGAAGTTTCCCACAATCCACTGCAGATCAAACCCAACTTTCGCAAAATACTATTGTAAGTTATAAACTGCTAGCCTGATTCATCAGACGGTTTCACTTCGTAGAAACCATCTGACCTCACAGCGTTAGAATTCGTTCGCTGGACAGTAGGCGGGTACTTTTTGATTTAAACAATCGCTGCTATTTCGTCATGACAGGACTAACTGGTATATTAAGCTTTGCCCAAATCCTGTAGGAAGAAGGGCAATAACGTCTTTCCCCTTGATAAAATTCACTAAACATTCTCTTTGTTCCAGCTTTAAATCCTCGATCTCGGGGAATTGTTTCCAACACAGAATATATGGCTCTTCACTGATTGGCTGGTGCCCGAACTCACACTTCCACGTTTTTTGCAAACCGTCTAGTCTAGTGTATTCTGATTCCTGATCTAGTCGCTGGAGAGAAATTAAATTGAGCGGAGGCACTAGGTGGCGCCAGCTTGGATAATAAACTGCAACAGATTAATTTAAATCTTCTGCATAAATAAACTTTACAACATAAAAACCATAACCACTACAAAACCACAGCAGCCTGTTTGAGATTATAATGTGTTTCATACAGCTTTGTGCACATTTGTTTACGTTTTACAACTCAGTGACTCAGTGGAATATGAGTGTTCTCTCTGTGACTGAGGATGTGCTGCTGATGGTGAGTCTGTAAATGGTGGGAAAGGTTTGTGGCGCTAGAAGCTTTTCACTGGCACCAACTTTGGGCATTCACAGCGGTGGTGAGGAGTGAATGAAACACAAGCAGCAAAATCAGAATTAAACACAAGCGTTAGATCGATATAAACAATATGTCAAAATCCATACGGTGTTTAAAAATACTGACATATCGCCCACCTCTATCTTCAAGTATCTGATTTTCATTACTTTTGACAACCACAAATAGAAGTGAGAAGTCTGCAGTGTGAGAAACAGACTAAAATGATTACGATCGTTGATGATGATGATGATTATTATGATTAAATATCTATTTTAAATGCCTCTTTGTCTCTGAGTTAATATTATTAGCTTCCTTCCCTGGTCCTGGTCTATGGGTCTTTGCCTCTTTTGGGATCCCAGCTCAGACACTCTTCTCTAGATTTATCTGTTAGTTCTGCTCCCCTCTCGCTCTGGTGCGGTTTACGGGCTTTTCCCTCCAGTGGCACCCTAGTTCGATCTCTGCTTTCTGGGTTAATCTCGTGTACTGCTCCCGTCCTGATCTATGGGTCCCTATCTCTTTTGGGATCCCAATTTGAGCTCTCCGCTCTGGTTTATCTCTTCCACTTTCCCCCTCCTGCTCTTTTCCAGTCTATGAGCTTGTATCTCCAGTGCTCCCCCCAGTTTGTCCTCTCCTCTCCGGGTTAAATCTCCTCTGCCTTTCCCGTCTCGCTCCGGTTCTGTCTGAGGGCCTCGTTCTCGAGTCGTACCCCAGTTCGGCCTCTCCTCTCCGGGTTAATCTCCTCTACCTCCCCGCTCTCTCCGGTCCTCTGTTAAACGGTTTGCACTGTGGGACTTGGAGCTCATCCAAAGGTCAGCCCGGGTCGGTTCTCGCTGGAGATTGGTCATCGGACATTTTTCTGTTTAAATTCTCAAGTGACGGAGCGGAGGGAGAAGAGCCTGTGCCGGATCAGGGACGCGGTGTTACTGTAACTGCACTTTGAACTGAATCCAGAGAGCCGCGCGAAGGACGGAAAGCGCGCGTTCGACGACTAATAGTAGTTTTTTCTCTTCTCGGATATTTGGGGAAACTCATAGCGGGCTGATCCGAGACGAAACTGGAAGTAAAACCAGGACTGTTGACACTCACTCCATCTGCCTCCACCTGTGTCAATCTGCGAGGTCTACAGAAGGTTGTGATTTAATCCGAGACGCAGCAGGACCAGACCGAGTCCACTCAGTCACGTCTGAACCAGGATTTGACTGACCACATTTTTATTTTGGCAGAAGTCGCCCTCATCAGTCCAGTGCCCCCCCCCTCTCTTCTTTCTCTTTGTCCTCTGTCTGCTCCCTCTGCTCGCTTTCTCTCTATCCCATCGCTTTCTTTCTCCCGTCTTTCTCTCGCTCTCTCTTTTTCTTTCTCCCATTTTCTTTTTTCTCCCTCCCATTTCTCTTTCTCCCTACCATCTCTTCCTTTCTCCCATTCTCTCTCTTTCCTCCATTCTTCTTTCTTTCTGTCTCCCATCTCTTTCTTTCTTTCTTTATTTCTCTCGCATCACTTTGTCTCCCATCTTTCATTCTCCCTTTTTCTCCCTCCCATTTCTTTCTTTCTCCCATTCTCTCTTTTTCATTCTCCCATCTCTTTCTTCCATTCTTTCTTTCTCCCATTATCCCTTTCTTTCTCTCTTTCTTTCTCTTTCTGTCCATCTCTCTTCCATTTCTCTTCCTTACTCCCATTCTTTCTTTCTCCCATTCTCTTTCTTTTCTCTTTCTTCCATCTCCCTCCCATTTCTCTTTCTCCCATTCTCTCTTTCTCTCTTTCTTCTCTTTCCATCTCTTTCTTTCTTCTTTCTTTCTCCATTTCTTTCTTCTCCTTCTCTCTTTCTCTCTCCTCTTTCTCCTCTTCTCATCTCTTTCTTTCTCCCATTCTTCTCCTCTCTCTCTTTCTTCTTCTTTTCCATTTTCTTTCTTTCTTTCTCCTCCCATTTCTCTTTCTCCCATTCTCTCTTTCTTTTCATTCTCCCATCTCTTTCTTCCATTCTTTCTTTCTCCCATTATCCCTTTCTTTCTTTCTCTCTCTCTCTTTCTTTCCATCTCCCTCCCATCTCTCTCTTTTTCCCATTCTCTCTTTCTCTCTCCCATCTCTTTCTCTCATCTCTTTCTTCCGTTCTCTTTTTCTTTCTTTCTGTCTCCCATCTCTTTCTCCCTCATCTCTTACTTTGTATCCTCTTTTCTCTCCATCCCCTCTCTCTACAATCCTTTTCTCTCTCTCCTTTCTCCTGCTATTTCTCCCCCTCTCTTCCTCTCTCCTCTCCCCTCTCTTCCTCTCTCCCTCTGTCCATCCCTGCGTGTGTGGTGGGGGTGTACATGGCGTTCTAGCGGAGCGCCGGAGCGCTGGAGCGGTAAATGGCTTTCCTTTGAGAGCGAGCCGAGGTCACCCAAACATGGACGCTCTCCAACCAGACACTTTGGCTCCAAAAATAAAACCCACGCGTGAAATACGGCCAGAAAACACACCGACACAGGGATGGAGGGAGGAGAGAGAGGGAGAGAGGGAGAGGGGGAGAGGGGGAGAGAGGAGGTCACACAAACATGGACGCTCTCCAACCAGACACTTTGTCTAGGTCAGAAAACAGACAAAGAGAAGGAGGAGAGAGAGAGAAGAGAGAGGACGGGAGAGAGGAAGGTGAGCGAGAGAAGAGAAGAGAGAGGAATGGGGAGAGAGAGATAAGGATAGAGAGAAAAGAGAGGGGGGGACGGAGAGAGAGAGATGAAAACAAGGAGGGGGGTGAGAAGGAAGCAAGGGAGGATAGAGAGAGAGATGGAGAGAGGAGAGAGATAAAAAAGAGAAAGGGGGTGAGAAGGGAGTGAGGGAGAAGAGAGGGACAGGGAGGGATGGAGATAGAGAGTGGGGAAAGAGGTGAGAACGGACAGGAGCAAGGGAGGAGAGAGAGAGGGATAGATGGAGAGAGAGATGAGAGAGAGGGAGGAACGGGGAGAGAGAGATGAGAAAGAGGAGGGTGGTGAGAAGGAAGCAAGGGAGGAGAGAGAGAGAGATGGAGAGAGGAGAAAGAGAGGAGGAAAGAGGAGAGAGATAAAAAAAAGAGGAAGGGGGTGAGAAGGGAGTGAGGGAGAGAGAGAGAAGAGAGAGGGACAGGGATGGAGATGGAGAGAGAAAAGAGAGGGAGGAATGTGGAAAGAGAGGTGAGAAAAGGACAGGCGCAAAGGAGAGAGAGAGAGAGAGAGGGATTGTTGGAGAGAGAAGAGAGAGGAACAGAGAGAGAGATGAGAAAGAGGAAGGAAGAAGGAAGTGAGGGAGAGATGGAGAGAAGAGAGGGGGAATGGGGAGAGAGAAATGAAAACGAGGTGGGTGGGGAGAAGGAAGCAAGGGAGGAGAGAGAGAGATGAGAGAGGAGAAAGAGGAGAGAGATAAAAAAGAGGAAGGGGGTGAGAAGGGAGTGAGGGAGAAGAGAGAGGAGGGGATGGAGATGGAGAGAGAAGAGAGGGGAGAAAGAGGACAGGAGCAAAGGAGGCAAGAGAGAGAGAGAGAGAGAGGGATTGTTGGAGAGAGAAGAGAGGAACGGAGAGAGAGAGATGAGAAAGAGGGTGGTAATGAGAAGGAAGTGAGGGAGGAGAGAGAGGGGGAACGGAGAGAGAGATGAAAACGATGAGGGGTGAGAAGGAAGCAAGGGAGAAGAGGCGAAGAGAGAGAAGAGAGAGAGGGAAGAACGAGGAGAGAGATGAAAAAGAGGAAGGGAGTGAGGGAGGGGAGAAGGGAGGGAGGAGGAAGAGAGAAGAGAGAAGGGAGGAATAGAGAGAGAGAGGTGAGAAAGAGGACGTGAGCAAGGGAGGAGAGAGAGGGAGAGAGAAAGGGAGGAAGGAAGGAACGGGGAAAGAGGGGAGAAAGGATAGGAGCAAAGGAGGATAAGAGAGGGATGAGAAAGAGGAGGGGGGTGAGAAGGAAGTGAGGGAGGAGAGAGAGGGAGAGGGACGAAGATAGAAGAGAGAGAGAGAGAGAGGGGGGGGATGTGGAGAGCGAGAGGTGAGAAAGAGGACAGGAGCAAGGGAGGAGAGAGGGATGGTTGGAGAGAGAGATGAGAGAGAGGGAGGAACGGGGAGAGAGAGATGATACAGAGGAGGGGGGTGAGAAGGGAGCGAGGGAGGAAAGAGAGAGCGGGATAGGGATGGAGATAGAGAGAGGAGAGAGAAGGAGGAATGTGGAGAGAGAGAGAGGTGAGAAAGAGGACAGGAGCGAGGAAGGAGAGAGAGAGAGAGAGGGGAATGGGAAAGGAAAGGAGGAGAGGGATGTTTGGAGAGAGAGATGAGAGAGAGGGAGGAACGGGAAGAGAGAGATGAGAAAGAGGAGGGGGGTGAGAAGGGAGCGAGGGAGGAGAGAGATACAGAGGGACAGGGATGGAGATAGAGAGAGGGAGGACAGGAGCGAGGGAAGAGAGAAAGAGCGAGAGAGGGACGTGGAGAGAGAGAGGAGAGGAGCAAGGGAGGAGAGACAGAAACAAAGAGGGAGGAATGGGGAGAGAAAGATGACGTGAGCGAGGGAGGAGAGAGAGAGAGAGAGAGAGGGAGGAAGGAATGGGGAGAGAGGTGAGAAAGGATAGGAGCAAGGGAGGAGAGAGAGGGATGGTTGGAGAGAGAGATGAGAAAGGGAGGAACGGGGAGAGAGAGAGTTGAGAATGAGGAGAGGAGCGAGGGAGGAGAGAAAGAGAGAGAAATGTGGCGAGAGAGAGGTGAGAATGAGAAGAGGAGCGAGAAAGGAGAGAGAGAGGGAGGAATGGGGAGAGAAAGGTGAGAAAGAGGACGTGAGCGAGTGAGGAGAGAGAGAGAGAGAGAGAGAGAGAGGAACGGGGAGAGGTGAGAAAGGATAGGAGCAAGGGAGAAGAGAGAGGGATGGTTGGAGAGAGAGATGAGAAAGGGAGGAACGGGGAGAGAGAGAGGTGAGATTGAGGAGAGGAACAAGGGAGGAGAGACAAACAAAGACGGAGGAATGGGAAGAAAGAGAGATGAGAAGTGAGAAAGAGGACAGGAGGAAGAAGTTAGGAGAGAGAGAGAGGGATGGATGGAGAGAGAAAGGGAGGAACGAGTAGAGAGAGATAAAAACAAGGAGGAAAATGTAAAGAGAGAGAAAAGAGAAAGCGGACAGGAAGAAGAAGGGAGCGAGGGAGGAAAGCAAAAGAGGGAGGGATGAAGATAAAGAGAGAGAGGAGGGAGAGGGAGGGATAGGGACACGGAGAGGTGAGAAGGAGGAGAGAGATACAGAGGGAGAGATGGAGAGAGCAAAATTAGTAGACTGTTTTCACACTCTTTATCTTTTATTATCATCATGGTATCGGTATCGGTATCGAGTACGGAGAATCGTGTGGAAAAACGACTATTACTCCCAGAATTCAAAGGTGGGCGGATTATAAAACGGCGCGGACCTCGGCGCAGCCTCGAGAAGAATTCCAGTAAAAAAAGGCCTTTTCTTTTTTCCCGTTGTGTTGGATTTGAAACGACAGAAGTTTGGAGCCGCTTCAGTCGAGGAGCACAGCGGGGCGTTCAGGGCCACGGACGCAGCGGGAAACGAGGGAGACATAAACCGGCGAGGCTCTGCGGGGGAGCGGAGCGGACACTGAACGCATCGCGGGGGGAAGAGAGAGGAGAGGAGAGGGGAAGGAGAGAGGAGATACAGAGGGGTGAGAGAGGAGAAAGAGACAAAAACGACCAAAGCGCCGCGGGGAGCGGGGTGGTCAGTGAACGCATCGCAGGAGGAAAAGAGAGGAGAGGAGAGAGGGAGGAGAGAGAGAAGTGGGAGATGAGAAAGAGACAAAAAAAAAAAAAAAAAAACAGAACACTGAACAGCGGAGGAAGAGAGGGGTGAGAGGTGAGCGAGAGAGAGAGAAGAGAGAGGAACGGAGAGAGAGATGAGAAAGAGGAAGGAAGAAGGAAGTGAGGGAGGAGGGAGAGATGGAGAGAAGAGAGAGGGGGAAAGAGGAGAGAGAGATGAAAACGAGGTGGGTGGTGAGAGAGAGAGAGAGAGAGAGAGAGAGATGGATTGTTGGAGAGAGAAGAAAGAGGAATGGAGAGAGAGAGATGAGAAAGGATGGTGGTGAGAGGGAGAGAGAGAGAGAGAGAGGGGAGAGGGGGAGGGGAGAAAGAGACAGGAGCAAGGGAGGAAGAGAGGGGGAGAGAGAGAGATAAACCACCAAGACTCTGCGGGGAGCGGAGTGGACAGTGAACGCAACGCACAGGAAAAGAGAGAGGGAGGAGGGGAGGAGGAGGGAATGGGAAGAAGAGTGGTAGAAAGAGAGAGAGGACAGAGAAAGGGGAGAGAAGGGAGGCGCAGAAAGAGAGGGTAGAGAGAGAGGGGAGGAAGGAGGGGAGAGAGAGGAGGTGGAGAATGGGAAGAGGGGGGTAGAAAGAGAGAGAGAGAGGACAGAGAAAGGGGAGAGAGGAGAGAGCAAAGGGGAGAAGGAATGGAGAGAGAGGAGGAGCAAATGGGGAGAGTGGAGGAGAGGGGTAGAAAGAGAGGGGAGAGAGAAAGGGGAGAGAGAGAAGAGGAGGAGAGAGAGGGGGGAGAGAAAGGAGAGCAAGCAGGAGAAGGGAGGGAGAGAGATAGAGAGAGGAGGAGCAAAAGGAGAGTGGAAGAGAGGGAGAGAGAGAGAAAAGAGAGAGGGGGAAAGGAGAAAGAGAAAAGGAGGAAAGAGAGAGGGGGAGAGCAAAAGGAGAGAGAAGAGAGAGCAAGGGGGAGAAGGAGAGGAGAGAGAGGAGGAGAGAATGGGAAGAGAGGGGTAGAAAGAGAGAGAGGACAGAGAAAGGGGAAAGAAGAGAAGAGAAAAGAGGGAGAGGGGAGAGAGAGAGGAGAGAACAAGAGGGGGAAACATGGGAGAAAGAGAAAAGGAGGAGAGAGAGGGGAGAGAGAAGACAGCAAGGAGGTGAAGGAAGAGAGAGAAAGGAGAAGTGAAAGGGGAGAGTGGAAGAGAGGCAGAAAGAGAGGAGAGAGAAGAGAGAAGGGGAGAAAGAGAAAAGGAAGAAGAGAGAGGGGAAGAGAGAGAGACATAAACCACCGGTGGATCTCAAGTGAAAGCGGCGCTGATAAAAAGGGAGAAAGAGAGGAAGAGGGGAGACAGAGAGAGGAAGAAGAAGAAGAGGAAGAGAGAGGAGGGGAGAATGGAA
>NW_026571152.1:10451108-10558608 GCF_026225935.1 Boleophthalmus pectinirostris | reverse complement strand
AAACAATCTGCGTCCAGACACGTTTCTGTGTCCGCAAGCCTTCCCCATCCACACAGCTTTGCTCATATTTATGTTTTACAGAGAAAAAACTTAAAACCACATGGCTAATTTGCATAATCTGAGCGAGTTATTGTGCACTGATGCAGTTCAGCTTGTGTGGGACTTAAAAAGGACATGACTCAGTGGAATATGAGTGTTCTTTCTGTGACAGAGGGATGTTCTGCTGATGGTGAGTCTGTTCTGTGCTTCTGTCACGTTAGAGATGGTTCATGTTAAACTTTTCAGAGATTATACGTCTGCAGGTCATACGCGTAGACCGTTTATATGAATGGACATACGTTCTAGCCTCTTAGCATTTTAGCCGTGAATTACTTCATGGTGCATAGACCTACATCAGTGTATCAACATTTTCAGGCATCCACACAGCGCCGGATCAGATCTGTACTCAGATGAAATTGTGGGAGCTGGCGGCACCAGATCGTTCCGTCTCAGGAGCTGTTTTCCATTGGATTAGTGTGAACGAACACTGCATCTGCAACAAAAACGACTCAAATACGCACTAGTGTGGGTGGGGCCCAAGAAAGAAGTCAGTATTTAGAAGAGCCCGACCGATATATTGGCCGGCAGATATTATCGGCCGATATATATAATAATATATAAATAATATAGGCACCTAGAGACATAATTTGCCGACATGGGCCGATAGTCCACGTGGGTGTGTTATACCTCGTTATGAAGTGTAGACTCTATATCATGTCCATTTAATCCAGTTTACAGACAGATAAACGTCCTAATATATGGCAAAGCATCAATATTTAACTGCGGAGTCATTTCTCTGTGTCTGACGCCGTACTGCCCCTGAACGCACCCCCAGACTCACGTCAATCACGTGCTCTTGTTTACACCAGTGCACAACACTGAGGCTCTACTTTAAATACTAATTTTTTTTTTTAAATTTAAATAATTTTTATGTGTCAGATGCTCTACCATCCTCCAGTGGGCGTGTCTAAGGGGAAGGGTAAAACCGGTATTTTCAGAGTAATGATGTCTTGAAAGCAGAAGAATAACGATTACTCAAACAAGCATGAATCACTCTAAACACAAGCCTCCAGTCCAGACTCATATTTTTATCCTGTCAGAACCAAACAAGATCATCCAATCGATTTATTTATTTCAGTGACGCATGTGAAACGAAGCAGCTCATTGGTCACCCATCATTTACAAACAAAATGACATCTCTCACCTCAGATGAACAGAGTCTAGTGGTTTGCTCACTGATTCTGTAATCTGAAATCTGATGGTTTTCAGTTTATCAATCACAGGTATTGGAGAAATGTGTATTCTAGATCACAAAATAAAACATCTTCAGCTCCAAGCCACAGCTTTAAGCCATGTTCAAATGTTATTATCTTATTACAGACAATTGTTTTGAGTCAGGATTAAAAGGACACTTAGTAGCACTGTTGGGCAAGTGACTTTAAAACTGTAATGTTTATTTATGACTTGTTAGTGTCATTTCAAAGTCATTCATTAGATTAATATCACTGTACTTAAAATGTAAGACATGACACGACTATTGCAGCACTTTTAAGTTACTCTCACCAAAATAACTTTTGCACCGTATATGTACTGAACCAGGACTAAACCAGAACTAAACCTGGACTAAACCAGGACTGAACCAGGACTGAACCAGGACTAAACTAGGTCTAAACCAGGACTGAACCAGAACTAAACTAGGTTTAAACCAGGACCAAACCAGGACTAATCTTGGACTAGAATCTTGGAATCTAGTTCCGCCCCTGAGAGAACCAGAGTCCGTGGAGCAAGGCGTCTGCAAGGCGCGATCGAGCGTCAGCTGTGATTAGCCCCGTGGAGCGTGGACTTCTGCACTGAACCTTTCACTCGCGGTCACCCAACAGTCTACGTGGGCGCACCTCCTGCGTTTCACCGCTGCTGATATCGCTCTCATTTTAGGGAATTTGTATGAAGAAAAACAAAAAAAACCACCACTTCAATCCAGGTTAAAAATGCATTGTACCTCACATTTGCACGGAGTAAAATATTTTTTTCCCCTGTAATTCCTTCCATTACTGCGTTACAGCAAAAAGCAACGCATTACAGTCATTTGTTACTTTTATAACACGTTACTCCCAACACTGCTTAGTAGTGAACACCATCTTGTCTCTACTGAGCAAAAGGTAAAAGGAGATGTTAACGTGCAAACTACCGCTCCATAACATCACAAAGCAGACTAATAATAAAGGATTACTCAAACATGAAACAAAACAACTCCAGGTCTGTTTGTGATGAGCTAAAACAACATTCAAACACGTCTTAAATCTCACAAGAGTCGGCGTTGCGTATTATCGGCCCTTTAAACAACAAAGTGAAATTGAAAACACAGATTGTTCTTCCCCTAAACACGTGTATATGTGAATGAGCGAGTGAAGCGTCCCTCAAGCCCGTGTCCCCGTCGGCCTCGTCGGTCCCGCGCAAACAAACGGGAGTCCTCCTCTGCTCAAGGTCAAACTGTGGAGTCCACGCAGCTCTCATCATGGCTGCCAGCGCTAATGTGCTTTTATTAGACGGGCGAGCTGTGTTTGTGTTTTACCACCGGGACGAGCGCTGTAACGCCAGAGCTGTCAGCGACGAGGGGGAGGACAGGAACGAGGGAGAGGGGGATTAGGAAGAGAGAGAGGAGTGAGAGTGATTCAAAGAGTGAGGGAAAAAGGGAGAGAAAAGAGAGAGCTAGAGAAGAAGAGAAGGGAGTAAATAAAGAGAGGGGGAGAGAAAAACAGACAGAGTGTGAGAGAGAGAGAGGGAGGGAGGGGTAAAAGTGATAGAAGGAGAGTGAAAAAGAGGTATGAGGAGAGAGAAAAGAAGAAAGAGTGAGGGGTGAAAGACAGGGAGAGAGAGGAAGGAGAGAATGAAAACCAAGGCTGGTGGAAAAAAAGAGAAAGACAGTAAGAGACAGTGTGTGTGAGAAAGAGAGAAAGAAAAAGAGAGACAGACAGATGAGCGGGAGGCATAGAGAAAAAAAAAGGAGAGAGACATGATACAAAAAGAGAGGGGAACAGAGAGGAAGAATGAGAAAGAAAAGAAAAGAAAAGAAAAAGGGTAAGGGGTGAGAGTCAGAACATGAGATGGACATTTAAAGAGGAGAGGAGCAACTCCAGGTGAGTTGGACAATCAGACCTGTAATAGTCCAGTTCTAGTCCTGGTTTAGATCTGGTGGTTCTCAGGGGGCCAGATCGTTCCTCAGGTGGGACTTCTAGAGAGTGGAGTTTGAGATTCTGTGGTGAAGAGCAGCAGAGAGGATTTCAGCACCACGGACAGCGCCACAAGAATACACAAACACTTTGCTCCAGTGTGGGAATGAAGAGGACCAGGGTTGTGATAAATTTAGTCCGGATTTAATCTTGGCTTAGTCCTGGTTTAGTTCTGGTTTAGTCCTGGTCATATCCTGGATTTAGTCCTGATTTAGTCCCAGTTAAATCCCAGTTAAGTCCCAGTTAAGACCCAGGTAAGACCCAGGTAAATCCTAATCACATTCTGGATTTAGTCCTGATTTAGACCTTGTCATATCCTGGATTTAGTCTTGGATTTAGTCCTGGATTTAGTCCTGTATTCAGTCCTGGATTCAGTCCTGGATTTAGTCCTGGTCATATCTTGGATTTAGTCTTGGTCATATACTGGATTTAGTCCTGGATTTAGTCCTGGATTTAGTCCTGATTTAGTCTGGATTTAGTCCTAGTCTAGTCCTGGTCATATTCTGGAATTCGTCCTGGATTTAGTCTTGGTCATATCTTGGATTTAGTCCTGGATTTAGTCCTGTCTAGTCTGGTCATATTCTGGATTTATCCTGGATTTAGTCCTGGATTTAGTCCTGGATTTAGTCCTGGATTTAGTCCTGGTCATATCCTGGATTTAGTCCTGGTCATATCCTGGATTTAGTCCTGGTCATATCCTGGATTTAGTCCTGGATTTAGTCCTGGATTTAGTCCTGGTCATATCCTGGATTTAGACCTGGTCATATCCTGGATTTAGTCCTGGATTTAGTCCTGGATTTAGTCCTGGATTTAGTCCTGGTCATATCCTGGATTTAGTCCTGGATTTAGTCCTGGATTTTAGTCCTGGATTTAGTCCTGGATTTAGTCCTGTCCTGGATTTAGTCCTGGATTTAGTCCTGGATTTAGTCCGGTCTTAGTCCTGGATTTAGTCCGGGTTCTGTCCTGGTTTATGAAATCTTTCCACATTCTATATGTCTAAGTGGACACTCACATCCTCCTTCTCCTTGTGTGTCAGATGCCCTCCCGTCCTTCTGTGTCCCAGTGTGTCAGATGTCATTTTCTCCCTCTCTTTACATCTGTTTCTCCCTCTCTCCTCTCTCTCTCCTCTCTCCTCTCTCTCTCTCCTCCTCCATCTCTCTCTTCCTCTCCTCCTCTCTGCTCCCTGTGGTCCGTGGCCTATTCCATCCACTAAAGGATATTTATGAGAGCGCGCGCAGACAGCACGGCGTAAACACGAGCTGACAGGGAGAAATATGAGCGGGAATTAAGGCGGGATGGAGGATTTAAGGCGGTATGACAGAGTTAAGAGGGTCAAGTCTAGACAGGGCCACTCCGCCACACCACGAGGAGAGCCGGGATAGAGAGAATAAGCCCTTCAGTAAACAGACGAGACAGAGAGAAAGAAGAGGATTCATTAAAAAGGTTATATTGACTCAGAGAGAGATGAGGAGTCTAACCCACAACCTCTTTACTGAGGGGAGAACACCGGATTACTACTCTGCTAAATGGCTTCATGATGCTGTCAAATACTATGCCACCATTATAAGACTTTTTTTTTTTTTTTACTTTTTACCTTAAAAAATGAAGAATGACGTAAAATGAAGTTTGTGTTTTGTTTTGTTTTTTTCCTTTTTTTGTGTTTATTGCACTGAAAAACACCTTACTGTGAGTGGGCTTGCATCTCCACAAACCTGACTTATTTGGCGCCTGCTTGTTTGGGGTTGGCTTGTTTCCATGGAAATGATGTGCCAGCTCCAGAAAGTTACACACTGTTGCTTTAAAGAAAACAAAAAGGACAATAAAGTAAGTGGGTGTGCCTAAAAAGAGAAAGGAGAGATTAAGAGCGAGTGAAGAGAGATAGAAGGTGAAAACGAGAGAGAGGAGAACAGAGAAGAAGAGAGAGGAAGAAAAGAAGAAAGAACAAGAGGAGGGGTGAGAGGAGAAAGAGACTGGAGTGTGTGAAATACAGAGATCACCCCTCAGGAATCAGTCTGAACAAGAGATGGACATTTAAAGAGAAGAGGAAGAAGAGGAGAGGAGCTGATTGGACAATTAGAGCAGTAATAGTCCAGTTCTAGTCCTGGTTTAGATCTGGTGGTTCTCAGAGGGACAGATCGTTCCTCAGGTGGGACTTCAAGAGAGTGGAGTTTGAGATGCAGTGGTGAAGAGCAGCAGAGAAGGATTTCAGCACCACGGACAGCGCCACAAGAATAAACGCTTTAGTCCAGTGTGGGAATGAAGAAGATCAGGTTTGTGCTAAATTTAGTCCTGGTTTAGTCCTGGTTTAGTCCTGATTCAGCCCCAGTTCAGCCCCAATTTAGTCCTGATCTAGTCCTGGTTCTAGTCCTGGTTCTAGTCCTGGATTTAGTCCTGATTTAGTCCCGATTTAGTCCCGATTTAGTCCTGGTCTAGTTCTAGTCTAGTCCTTTCTTTAGTCCTAATTTAGTCCTGATTTGGTCCTGATTTAGTCCTGATTTAGTCCTCATTTAGTCCTCATTTAGCCCTGGTCATATCCTGGATTTAGTCTTGGTTTAGTCCAGGTTCAGGACTAAACCATATTCTGGATTTTAGTCTTTATTTAGTCCTGGTATTGTCCTGATGTAGTCCTGGTCTAATCCTGGTTCAGCCCCAGTTCAGCCCCAATTTAGTCCTGGTTCTAGTCCTGGTTCTAGTCCTGGTTCTAGTCCTGATTTTAGTCCCGATTTAGTCCCGATTTAGTCCTGGTCTAGTTCTAGTCTAGTCCTTTCTTTAGTCCTAATTTAGTCCTGATTTGGTCCTGATTTAGTCTTGATTTAGTCCTTATTTAGTCCTGATTTAGCCCTGGTCATATCCTGGATTTAGTCTTGGTTTAGTCCAGGTTCAGGACTAAACCATATTCTTTATTTAGTCCTGATGTTGTCCTGATGTAGTCCTGGTCTAGTCTTGGATTTAGTCCTGGATTTAGTCAGGATTTTGTGCTGGTTTATGAAATCTTTCCATATTCTATATGTCTAAGAGGCCAGTCCCATCCTTCTACAGCGCTGTGTGTCAGATGCCCTCCCGTCCTTCTGTGTCCCAGTGTGTCTAAGGGGAAGGGTAAACCTGGTATCCTCAGAGTAACGGTGTCTTGAATGCAGGAGAATAAAGATGACTTAAACATGCATGAATCACTCTAAATACAAGGATGGCCATATCAGACTCATATATATTTTTTATCCTGTCGTGTCTTGAGTCAGAACCAAACAAGATCGTCCAGTCGATTTGTTTATTTCAGTGACGCATGTGAAACGAAGCAGCTCATTGGTCACCCATCATTTACATTTGCTCACTGAGTCTGCAGAAATCTGTGATGGCTTTCAGTTCATTTTTGTCCTTTCTTTTTTCCTCATACGCAGCAATAGTTGCATGTCCCTGATTGGCTAATCCACCTGTCAATCACATCCATCTGAACTCAAGGAGATTCACCAAAGCCCAGACTCATATCTTCACAGGTATTGGAGAAATGTGCATTCTGGATCACAAAATAATACAACTTCTAATGAATAAACGAGAAGGAAAAACAAGAAGATTAAAATCTCGTGTGAGCTTTAAGTCATGTTTGAATGTTGTTATCTCTTCACAAACAGACCTGGAGTTGTGTTTTGTTTCATTCACACATGTTTGAGTGATCCTTTTTTTTTATTAGTCTGTTCATCTCCAAAGCTCAAAAATGCTCTGTTCCACCTTGTGATGTCATGAAGCGGTAGTTGAAGATATTGTAACATCTCCTTTTTTCCTTTCGTTCAGTAGAGATTGGCAATTCCAGATCTGAAATCATCCACCTGATTCTAGTGAAGGTGTCTGGAGTGGAGCACTTCCTGTATTACCACATGACATCACAAGGTGGAACAGAGTGTACATTAGCTCAGAAACCAGTGTAATATGGACCTTTTAAAGTCCTTTTTGAAAAACATGTCTCCTTAAGAAATTTCCGCAGTCTTTTCAGAGCCTCTTTCGGTTTCAATGACACTCAAACCTTTTATTCACAATTATAATTTTGTAGTTTTTTTTGTGTGAAATCTTATCGCTCCATTCACGTTTTCAAAGCGGTTTGAGTCTCTGCTTTGTTCTGTTAAAGTCTAAATGAATTCCGTGCGTGTGTGTGTGTGTGTGTTAGCTCTGAATGTAATAGCCCAATATTTGAACTGCAGATATAATGTCTGTGAATGAAAAATTAAAAAGCTATTCCCGTCTCCAACTCTGCACTGCACAAACTTCCCACTGAATTTGGAGAATCGTTTTGTTCTCTGTGGATCTGGTGGGTTAAGTGTTGATTTTTTTCACACAAAATGTATTGATCCACAAGGGAAATTACTCGAACACGGCAGCTCACACATCACAATAATAAAATAACAAAGAGCAAAAAATATAAATATAGTAATAAAACTTCTAAATAATTAGCAACAAAAATATATAGAGGTGAGATGTTGTACAGTTGTAGGGAGTATTATCTGCTACAAAAGGGTGAGTTATTGTACAGGTGTAGGGAGTATTATCTGTTACATATGGGTGAGTTATTGTACAGTTGTAGGGAGTATTATCTTTTACATAAGGGTGAGTTGTTGTACACTTGTAGGGAGTATTATCTGTTACATAAGGGTGAGCTGTTGTACACTTGTAGGGAGTATTATCTTTTACATAAGGGTGAGCTGTTGTACAGTTGTAGGGAGTATTATCTGTTACATAAGGGTGAGCTGTTGTACAGTTGTAGGGAGTATTGTCTGTTACAGAAGGGTGAGTTGTTGCAGCTGTAGGGAGTATTATCTGTTACATAAGGGTGAGCTGTTGTACAGTTGTAGGGAGTATTATCTGTTACATAAGGGTGAGCTGTTGTACACTTGTAGGGAGTATTATCTGTTACATAAGGGTGAGTGTTGTACAGTTTGTAGGGAGTATTATCTGTTACATAAGGGTGAGCTGTTGTACAGTTGTAGGGAGTATTATCTGTTACAGAAGGGTGAGCTGTACAGTATTATCTGTAGGGAGTACAGTTGTAGGGAGTATTATCTGTTACAAAAGGGTGAGTTGTTGCAGCTGTAGGGAGTATTATCTGTTACATAAGGGTGAGCTGTTGTACACTTGTAGGGAGTATTATCTGTTACAAAAGAGTGAATCGTACAGTTGTAGGGAGTATTGTCTGCTACATAAGTGTGAGTTGTACAGTTGTAGGGAGTATTATCTTTTACATAAGGGTGAGTTGTTGTACACTTGTAGGGAGTATTATCTGTTACAAAAGAGTGAATCATAAAGTTGTAGGAGTATTATCTGTTACATAAGGGTGAGCTGTTGTACAGTTGTAGGGAGTATTATCTGTTACATAAGGGTGAGCTGTTGTACAGTTGTAGGGAGTATTATCTGTTACAGAAGGGTGAGCTGTTGTACAGTTGTAGGGAGTATTATCTGTTACAGAAGGGTGAGCTGTTGTACACTTGTAGGGAGTATTATCTGTTACAGAAGGGTGAGCTGTACAGTTGTAGGGAGTATTATCTGTTACAGAAGGGTGAGCTGTTGTACACTTGTAGGGAGTATTATCTGTTACAGAAGGGTGAGCTGTACAGTTGTAGGGAGTATTATCTGTTACAGAAGGGTGAGCTGTACAGTTGTAGGGAGTATTATCTGTTACAGAAGAGTGAATCGTACAGTTGTAGGGAGTATTATCTGTTACAGAAGGGTGAGCTGTACAGTTGTAGGGAGTATTATCTGTTACAGAAGAGTAAATCGTACAGTTGTAGGGAGTATTATCTGTTACAGAAGAGTGAATCGTACAGTTGTAGGGAGTATTATCTGTTACAGAAGAGTGAATCGTACAGTTGTAGGGAGTATTGTCTGTTACAGAAGGGTGAGTTGTTGTACAGGTGTAGGGAGTATTATATGAATGTCTCACTGTTTGAGTGGAGTTTCTTTTCTTTTTTAGTTTATTATTCTATATTATATTTTCACTAAGAACCAAAAAAGAGGAAAAGGGAAAAATATTTTTGGCTTTTTTTTAAAACTACAAAATTCAACTGATGGTGTAACTGGTGTATGTATCCTGCAATTGACTACTGACCAGCTTTGTTCAAATCAACTTCATGTTGCAGTATTCGGGATACTCTGTATACATGCCACAGTATCCTGGTTACTCTCAAAATATACCAGCTACAGTATCCCAGTTTCTCAAAATACCTTAATACCTTGGATGAAACCGGGATGTTGAAAAAACCCAGTCATACCCGGGATAGTGATGAGCATGTAAACACACTCAATAGGAGCTTAAGAGTGTGGAGTGAATGAATACTGACGAGAGAGAGTTTGACAAGTCTGTAAAGACAAGTACAACTCAAAGTCATCATTATTTATTCAATCTTTCAATTCAGATACTTCTACATTTTACTTTCTTTAACCTTCAAAAAAATACTTTGCATTTGACTCTATATAGTTAGAATCTTTGACACTCGTGGCTCATTAGGTTAATTTGGCCATTTTAAAGCGCAATACTCATCTAAAACAACTTACTAAAAGAAACAAGTCAACGTTAAAAAGATGATAAAAATGTAGTTTCTCTGTCATTTACCCCAATAGTTTTCAGTTTGTATTTTCTTTAGACAAAACACTGCTTCACCGCTTCATTGCCTCACTGCCCCATCCGTCTCGTCTCGACTCCCACGAAGAAGCCAGCGCCAAACTTTACGAGGATCCACGTCTATAAATGTTTAAAGCGGACTTTGGTTGCTGCAGTTTCATTTGCTCATTTCGCTGAAGACACTGCCTGGAATCAGTCATTATTAAAAGGTCTTATATTGTGCAAAATGGATTCTTCTGAGCTTGAAGTCACGTTAGAATGTTGTTACCTCCTGAAAACAGACCTGGAGTTGGGTTTTGTTTTATTCACATGTTTGAGTAACACTTTATTATTTGTACGTCTACATCTCCAAAGCTCAAAATGCTCATAATACTGTTTAGAATCCAAAGCAACCAATGGCCTATAAGCTCTGCCAATATTTTAAGGCCCATTTTGATTATTTTTCTCAAATGTTGTCATTTAAATTGACTACAAACTCACCTCCAGCCCTTCTTTTACCACAAACCCTTTAAGACAGCTATAGTCACATTTTGTGCCACTCTCTTTTTGTATTAAAGTGTTAAAATAAAACTTTGTAGATTTCAGAAAACAGACCTTTACATCATTTAGCTGTCTATTTCTATTTTTGAGTTAACAGCTCCTTTTACCTTTAGTTCAGTAGAGATTGGCAATTCCCGGGCTGAAACTGAAACTGAGTTTTCCATTTTAGAAAAGAATTCAAACTAAATATGCAGGGGTTGTGTGTTAAACATCTGTAAATCAGTGTTTCCTGCAGCACTGCCTTCACTACGTCCCTCCAAACCGCGCGAATCCTCGCAAAAGTAGGGTCGGTGCACGGACTCTCCGCGCACCACCATCGCCACTCCTCACTTATTCTCCGTGCACGGAATCTCTGCACACACACACACACACACTCCTCAGTTTTTTGGCAGCACCACCTTGCCTTACCAATTTTCTGTGGGAAACACTGTAAATGAAACAAAAACTCCAGGTACAGTATGTTTGTGATGAGAAAACAACATTGTAACAGAGCAGAAAATAGCATAATATGGACTACGGATGGGCATGACTAGTCGATTAATCGATAATTGATCATTAAGAATTTCATAGATTACGTTCATTTTAATCAACAAACCGAATGGAGGTTGTTGTGCGTAGAGTAGGGTGACCAAACAGGTCTGTACATGTGTCTCTCTGCACTCAGAAGGAGCGAGCAGACAGACAGTCAGTCTGCAACGTGCCGAAGTGCAAATGTGTATTTAACGATGACTTGTACAAGAAATTCCTCGCTTTCTGTTGCGGTCGGGACAAGTGTGAGTCCATGTGCACAGTGTATAAAGCAGCACATATGTTTCGATGTCCAGTGGGAAACAGCTCACAGGACACAAAAACATGAACAAGTTTTTCCAGGTGAGAGTCGCGCAATGGTCGAATGACGAGTCCCCACCTCCCTCCCCCCGTACGGTGTCCTGGTTTTGACAAACGCAAATCTGGTCACACTAACCTGTATTCCACTGAGTCATGTCGCATCAGCGCACAAGAGCCGTTTTTTTTTCTTAGCTTAGTTTATGCAAATTAGCCATGTGGTTTTAAGTTTTGTTCCTGTGAGAGTTGTGCAAAGCTGCATTAAACACATTATAATGTCAAACGGGCTGATGTGGCTCTAGAGTCGTTACAGTTTATATGTCGTAAAGTTGAATTTATTTATGCAGATTAGTAGTGCAGATAGTAATAATAATGATGATCATTTTAATATAAAAACGTTAATGATTAATCGTTAATCGATCCTTAATTCTCTCGACGATCGATTAAGAAAATTTAATCGAATGCCCATCCCTAATATGGACCCTTTAAGGAAAATAACAACGGCGCATCATATCTACATTCAGTCCAATGAGGTTCATTTGGTCTTCCGATAATGTATGTTATTAGGTTCTTTTTTCAGACCAAGAGTTTGTTTCATAGCTGACAGTTTGGACTGCTCACTCGCGCTCTTCCTCAGAGTCATGTGATGTTGCTGTGACATGTCGCTCAGCTGATTTAAACAGGTTTTGGCGCCGTCTTCCTACCGGTGGAGGCAGAACGTCGGCACCATCTGCAGTCCGAGTTGCTCAGGACAGAATCCCAGGTGTGTGAGAGACAAAAAGCCCCCTCGTCCTGGTTTATAGTCCCGTGGGCACGTTTACGTATTTCGAATGCCCCTTTAATCTGTCTTTGTCACACACACCCGAGATTCTGTCCTGAGGAAGTGGGACTGCAGATGGTGCCGTCGTTCTGCCTCCACCGGTAGGAAGACGGCGCCAAAACCTGTTTCAATAAGCTCATCGGACACATCACAGCAACATCATGTGACCACTCTGAATAAAACTGTCAGAAACTCTTGGCCTGAAAAAAAGAATAATAACATATATCTACATTTATTTTGGGTTAAAATTCAGAGTAAAGCAACTGAAACTTCACTGATTTTGCAGGATGGGCCGCACAATTAGAAAGAGCAGTTTATCTCTGGGTCACTTTAAATCACCGCCAATAAATTCGATAAGTACAAGGCAATAATTCTGACTCCAACGATAATATTCCTGCTTAGATTGAAAGTCGCGGCCGGTGTAAAAGAGACAGATTACAAGGACTCGTAAGAGTTTATTAAACCAATGTGGCCCTCTCCACTGTAATTATTCGTCCGTCTCGTTCTCTCGTGTTATCTGTAATAGGAGTTTGAAATGTGTGCAAAACGAGCGAGGGAGGAGGCGGAAAACGAGCGAGGGAGGAGGCGGACACGGGTTTGCACTAAAATCACCGCGTTTGGGAAGAGACGTTTAAAGTTTCATTTCACAACATGAAAAATGCAGAGGCTGATAAAGACCCAGAGAATGGAGGGATGGAGAAAGAGGAGAGAGAGATGGGGGTGAGAGAAGAGGGGGAAAGAGAGAAAGTGAAAGAGAGAACAGAACAAGAGAAATATGAGAAAGATGGAGAAAGAGATGGGAAAAGAGAAAGACAAAGAGAAAAAGACAGAAAGAGAAGGGGAAGTAAAAGACAGAGAAAAAGAGAGAGCGATAGAGATGGGGTGAAAGAAGGGGGAGAAAGAAAGCAGAAGAGAAAGACAGCAAAGAGATAGAAAGAGATGGAGGAAAAAGGGAGAGGTGGGGTGAAAGAAGGGAGAGAAAGCAACAAAGAGAAAGACTGAAAGAGGAGAAGAAAAAGACAGAAAGAAGAGAGACAGAAAAAGAAAGAGTGCAAGGAGGAGAAAGAAGGAGGTGTAAGAGAAGGAGAAAGAATAGAAAGAGAGAGAAGGAGGAGAAAGATAGATGGAGCGAGGAGGAGGAAGGACAGAGCTTGAGAATAAGAGAGAGAGACGGATTGAGAGAAGGGAAAGAAAGGGAAAGAGAAAAAGACAGAAATGGAGAGAAGGAATGAGAAGGAGGAGTTTGAGAAATTCAGAGAAAGAGGAGAGGGTAAGAGAAGGGGTAGAAAGAAAGCGAAAGAAAGAAATAGAGATGGAGGAGAAAGGGAGAAATGGGGTGAGAGAAAGAGAGCAAGAGAGAGAAGGAAAGAGAAGAATGAGAAAAAGACAGAAAGAAGGAAAGGGACAGAGAGAAAAAGAGTGAAAGGAGGAGAAGGAGAAGGAGCAAGAGGAGTAGAAAAAGAGGAGGAGAAAGAATGAGGAGAAAGAAGGGGTGTAAGAGAACGAGAAGGAGGAGAAAGGAGGAGAGAGAAAGATGGAGTGTTAAATGGAGGAAAGAGATAGATTGAGAGAAGGTGGAGAAAGAAAGATGGAGTGAGAGAAGGAGGAGAGAGAAGGAAAAGAGAAAGGAGCAAAGACAAACACAGAATGAGAGAAGGAGCAGAAAGAGAGATGAAGGAAGAGAAGGAGCAGAAAGAGATGGAATAAGAGACGGAGAGAAAGAGACGGAGTGAGAGAAGGAGGGGTACAATGGGTAGTCCTGTGTCCGAGAGCAGAGAAGAGGGGGATTAAAGAGGACAGGAGGAGAGATGAAAGGAGTGAGGGAGAAGGAGAGAGAGGGAGGGAGGGAGGGGTTGTCATGGGTCTGAGAGGAGAAGAGAGGGGGATAAAGGAGGAGAGAAGAGAGAGAACGCGAAAGGAAGGAAGAAACAACATTAAAACAGACCAGAAAATACCAGAAAAGTGACACAATGCCCCTTTAAACGTCGTTACCCGTTCGTATTTCCATCCTGAAATCTTTGCACAGCTCCAGGCTCCGTCGCTCCATCTTCATTTGTTTTGGACGCCCCAGTGTTTACCTGGAAACGACCCCCGACCCCCTGTTTCCATGGCAACAGATGGAGACAGGAACAGGAAGTCTCTGGGGTCGGGCCGGAGGACTGTATCAAAGCCTGTTCTGGTACAGCGAGGATTTAAAGGGAAAGGCAAAACCGCTTCTCTTTTAGTTTAGGTTGAGTTAACGCTTATAACGCAGTAAAATCAAGGTACAAAAATACAATTCCAAGGTGAAAGTGTTGAAAAGTATTATAATAAGCCAGAATCGTGAGTGATGTAAGGCCTATAATAGCTCTCATTAAACTCGGCTGTGGTGGAGTGGGTCCTTGGCTTCATCTGAACAAGGCCGGTGCAATGAAAGGGATTTTAACTGTGAAAATAAATATCTCTATGATTAATCTTTAAAAACGGTACATTGTGTGCTTTCTCTGGCTCGAAACCTAAAGAGAATTGTAACAAACTATACTGCGGGTATTCAGTCACGGGTGTTTTTGTTGCACTGAAAAAAACATGAATTAACACAACATAAATATCAATTAACAACTTTTTTTCTCCCATCCGAGTACTAACTGGACCCAACGCTCACTCTTTGACAAACCGGTGTGGCCACACGCATACACAGACCTGACCTGTAATAGAGCTTTTTCTCAACGGTCGAATGTGCCGTGATTAGGGATGGGCATGATTAGTCGATTCATGGATAATTGATCATTAAGAATTTCATCGATTACGTTGATTTTAATAGACAAACTGAATGTAGGTTGCTGTGTGTAGTGTGACCAAACAGGTCTGTACATGTGTGTCTCTGCACTCAGAAGGAGCGAGACACAAACAGTCGGTCAGTCTACAACGTACTGAAGCACAAATGTGTATTTAACGATGACTTGTACAAAAAATTCCACACTTTCCGTTGCGTTCGGGACAAGTGTGAGTCCATGTGCACAGTGTACAAAGCAGCACATATGTTTCGGTGTCCAGAGGGAAACAGTTTTGTCAGGTGAGAGTCGCTCAGTGTCGATGACGAGTCCCCACCTCCCTCCCCCCGTACGCTGTCCTGGTTTTGACAAACGCAAATATGGTCACACTAACCCAGGGCTGCTCAGACTTTTTCAGTATGTGAGCTACTTTTAAAATGATTGTGTCTGAAAGATCTACCACCTAATACAAAAATGTTAAACATATATTTATTTGTAAATGTATTATGAATTCTTACATGAACACATTTTGAGGTATCTTGCATAACGTCATGAGATAAAACTGCACAACACAATTAAACTTTTTACATGTTCGTAATGACTTGAATCAGGGGTGACCACACTTTTTCAGCATGCGAGCTACTTATAAAATGTCCAAGTCAAAAATGATCGACTGACTACAAAGTCAAGTAAACTGTACTGGACTTAAGAGAACTTTCAATAGCACTTTACAGAAAACTGAAAAAAAGTGAAGACAGTGATTAGGATTTTTAAACCTGTTTTTTCAAGTTCCTAACTGGAGTTACATGGTTAGTACTAGTTTCACAGTGGGATTTAGCCTCTGCACATTTACTAAACCAAACCCAGATGTATTTGTGCACGTTTATTAGGCAAACTTTAGTCACATGTTGCGGTAGGTCTTCTTTGTGCTGTTGGCTCCTCTGTGCCAACACTCTAACATCAATTTAGATCAGTTTTTGCTTCGCGTTTTGTCTTGTCCTTCTAATCTGTGCTCATTGTGGCAGGAGCCTGTGCGCTTTATGCGGGAAAGAGCGAGAGCGTGAAAAGGCGAGGAGCGGTGCACTGACGCGAGCAGACGAACAGGTAGGATGTTTTAAAAAAGTTTAACCTGCCCTGTGATACACGCATGTACACGAGGACTCATGCTGTTGCGGACAAGCCGCTCGCAGGGAGTGTGTGTGATTGTGATGTGCCGCACAGTATCCGCGTGTTCCAAATGGCGCACAGGCTATAGTGAGACGCTCCGCACGCTCCCGCACCCCGCTACAAGTTTATTGCCAACAGCAGCGGCCATAATATGATCGCACTTGTCCAGTGTCAGACCTCGAGTGAGAGACAAGACCGAGTCCAAACGTGATAGAGTCCGAGACGAGACACACCCACACGACCTTGGCGATCGACTGGTAGATCGCGATCGACGTATTGAGCACCCCTGCACTAACCTGTATTCCACTGAGTCATGTCTTTTAATCCAACAGAAGTTGACCGCATCAGCGCACTAGAGCTGTTTTTTTTTTCTTCGCTTAATTTATGCAAATTAACCATGCGGTTTTAAGTTTCGTTTCTGTGAGAGTTGCGCAAAGCTGCATTAAACACATAATGTCAAACGGGCTGATGTGGCTCTAGAGTCGTTACGGTTTATATGTCGTAAAGTTGAATTTATTTATGCAGATTAGTAGTGCAGATAGTAATAATAATGATGATCATTTTAATATAAAAACGTTAATGATTAATTGATAATCGATCGTTAATTCTTCCGACGATCAATTAAGAAAATTTCATCGAATGCCCATCCCTAGCCGCGATGTTGGGTAAACATCACTTACGTTAATGCTTTTCTATGACAAAATATCTGTGGAAATGTCTTGTGTATTCTCCAAACGCTTCATAAATCTGCCCCATCACCAAATCTTCAACCAACAAGGTCCACAAAGGATAAATATTCTGTCCAAGAAGAATTTATCCACAACTATCAAGGTAAGAAAGACAAAAACTTAAAGGCAACAATGACAACGCATCAGTGAACTACTCCTGAGCAAAACTAATGTTATGGTTATGAATAAAAGATAAGTAAGTTGTGAACTCAGTCTGATTTTACAAAATGAAATAAAATGAAAAATCGATTTCATGATGTCGATATTGGCATAGACAGAGAGATGTGTGAAGTCTGAATGCTAAAAATGATCACAGATTACATGTCCAGCAAGTCTGAGTTCACAAGTTACTTTTGTTTTATTCATGACCGTAATGATACAAACTTTAAAAATATTTTTCATAAATGTGTATGTTATTCACTTGAAAATGTTAAATGGCCATACATAACTCATCATTAACACTAAATTCATAACAACAACAACAATAATAACGATAATACTGAACAAGTCAAGATTACATGGCCTTTCATTCCGCATTCCATATGAGAAATGCCCTTGTTTATGTGTACTATTTTTGACAGGAAGACGGGGTAAGGTGTGTGCATGTGCATGTGCGTGTGCATGTGTGTGACCCTGCTGAGATCTGAAGGGATCAGGCTTTGACAAATTAGCTGCTATGTGGCCATACCAGCTAATTATCATCAAATCATAATGTCAAAATTCTCACAGTAGCGTTGGAGGCCTTAGAGTATATTGAATAACAAGCCTCTTTGCTTAAATGAATAGTTATGGTGGTTTTAATGTCTTTCTTTGTGATCTTTCTTATTCTGCAAAGCACTTTGAATGACTTTGTGTGTGAATCGTTCAATACAAATAAACGTGCCTTGCAGCAGTTTCTAAAAACAGTGGGAATGACACTAACCAGGAGTCTCCAGCCTTTTTCTCCTGGTGAGCTTCCTTTACAAAAAGAAAATGCCAAAGTGCTGCTAATTTTAGCTGCCACAAGAAATTGAGAATAGACATGTCTGAGATGGGGAACAGTCAGATTGTGCACAAAGACAGTGGGGATGTAACAATAACCAAAATATCGTGATATCGTGTCATCAAAGTTCTCACAATAATATCACAGACCATCACAATATATCAAATTAAAAGTCTCTTTGCTTAAATTAAGAGATATGGTGCAGCACTAACTAAAAAGAGACAGAGGGAACTACATAGACCATGATCCTTTGCTCCGTTTCAGTGCAGACTACAAGAAGAAATAACAGTTCTAAGCACTTTTAAGTCTTAGTTCTTTGGGTTAAATCTTGTCAAGGCATTTTAAGAGGAAAAAGAACATATTCACAGTTTTGTTAACCTCCACAAAATATCGCAATAAATATCGTGCCGTGAGGTTCATACAGTGATGATATCATATCGTGAGACTTGGAACTTCTAAAAGTCTGGCATCAGAATGATACTTTTACAATGGCAGTTCATCAGTTTTGAGTCATTCAGCAGAATAATTCAGAAACTTGGAAATGGGTGAAGAGTTACTGGTTGGAGACGTCTGACATAGACCATGATGATCCTTTGGTGTTTCACTACTATAAAGCACTTTTATATCTCAATTCTTCATACTGTAACGGTACCAAGGCTTTTTTAAAGGCTTTTAAAAGGAAAAAGCAGCATAATGACAGTTTTATAAGGCTCCGCAAAGAAAAAAAATAAAATAAAAATCGCAATATCGAACCGCGAAATGTTTACAGTGATCCCTCGTATATCGCAGGGATTACGCTCTAAAAATAACCCGCGATAGGTGAAATTCGCGAAGTAGTCAACTTTATATTTTACAATGATTATATCCGTTTTAAGGCTGTAAAACTCCTCACCACACACTTTATACACTTTTCTCACACAGGACAGTTACAACCCTTTTTACATCCTTCTTAAAACTTATTGCTGCTGTTGTCCTTTTGTTATTTTCCTCCTTCTTTATCTGACAAACCCAAGATTAATTTATTACAGCGCAGAGTCCTGCACGGGTCCATTTTTGGAGACCCGCACCCACACTCTGCTACAACCGCTTAAAGGTTGTATAGAGGATTTTCCAAGGAACGAGAAATCCAGCGACTGTTTGTCCTTTTTCAAATGTTGCGCATGCGTGAAACCACCCCCCCTCCCCTACAGCTCCTACGTAGAAACACCTCCTCCCGCCTCCTCTTTACGCCAGAAACAGGTTTGTTTACAGCCGCTGCACATGACTTGTAAACAACTAACTACAGTGTTGGTTAGGCAAGACGGAGAAGTGAGGAGCGGGGGAGCGGTGGCGGACATTTCGTGCGCGGACAAGAAGTGAGGAGCAGGGAGAAGAGCGGAGCAGGGAGAGAGGAGAGGAGAGAGGAGAGGAGCGGTGCGCGGAGATTCCGTGCCCGGAGAAGTGAGGAGAAGGGGGAAGAGCGGATCGGGCAGCGGGACAGGAGCAGGAAAGGGGAGCAGAGAAGGTTGCGCAGGAGATTCAGTGCGAATGAACTAGCTACAACACGCAGCAGCAAGCGGACTCTTTCTTTGCCTTGAAAATTACGTTTTCAGACATAGGATATCGCTTTCGTGTCCTGAAAAACGTTTGACTAGCTCTTGGAAATAAAGTACGTTTTCATAATAAGCAGAAGTGACCTGTCCAGGAGTAATTTGGCGACCAGTGCGTCAGTCTTTAGACCCTGCGTCTGCTTCAGTTCGCGCCATCGCTGGAATGAATCTTCAAGAATCACCTTAGTTTGGCTTCGCTGCTTTTCCCCTTGTCTTCTTCTTTCAGCGACCTCAAAAACAGACTTTCTTTTGCGGCTAACTGCTCCTGGATTCTTGTCGCCATTGCAACAAACTTTGTGTGCGAAACTGCGAGGAAAGATATAGGTCAAAAAAAAGCCGCTAAGAACTGTTGCGTTGGTGGAGTAAACAGCGTCTGTGCGTCTTGCGTCTGTGGACTGCGTGACAGGCGTACGTAAACCACGTACCGGCGGCGCGCAGGCAAGTCAGTTACGCTAGAAACGTAGGGAGATTGATTGACAGCCTGTCAGCTCACAGATAACGAGGCAGTGTCGTTATCTATTGGCAAATGTTTAGCCCCACCACGTCCAGAGTTGATGAATTTTTATTCTCTTTTTTTTGGTCATCATAATTACAAGGCTACTGCACCTCTATAATGCTATCATTGACAATTTGAAACAAAAAAAATCCTCCATACAACCTTTAACTTCTCCCTTTTTTCAGCACGTCCAGAAGTCCAACCTTTTTGTGCAATGGTTTGCATCTTCCGCTGCCTTTTGGGTGCAGAACGTTTCATCGACATTGTGGGTTTTGTCGGGGAGAAAACTTGCAAACATACAGCACTTCAGAATCACACTCCTAGAGATCAAATATTTAATCAAATTTGGCAGCTGAACACATTCTGGACTATTGTACTTTACACGAGACACAGCACGGAGGAGATTGATTGACAGTGGTCCGCAGTCTCTTAGCCAATCAGGATGCAGGGGGAGGAACACAATGCACGTTCATAAACTGTAAAAAAACAACAAAATCCGCGAAACAGCGAGACTGCGAAAAGTGAACCGTGGTATAGTGAGGGACGACTGTATTGTGAAAATATTTAATGTTTAATGCTGTACTGTGGAATAGCATCTCCACGGAGACAGTTAAAGAAGCTCAAAAAAAGTTACATAGAACACTAATTAACCATTTTATATTTAATAGTTAATTATTTCTGCTTATTATTTCTTAAAATTATTCATTTCACTATTAATATTGTTTGTATGCACACTGGAGCGTCACTGTGTCAGAAATAGCTGCAGTGGAGCTGAAATAACATCAAACATGAGTCTAAACCAGGTCTAATATCAAAGTCTCATTACAGGAAAGAGAAAGAGGGAAGAAAACAAGTAAAGAGAGAAAGAGTAACGAGAGAGGAGAGAGGGAGAGAGTCTCCAGTGGGACATTCAGGCATTTTGAACACATTTGTTTTGTTGTTTTTCTCCACACCTTTAATTAATCGCTCTAATTCTGCTCACTCTGCTCATTAAAAACCGCAGGCAGATTACCCACAAGCACCTGCAGCACCTCGCCGGAGAAGGTGTATGAAATTTAAAAACGCAGTGGAGTGTTTTCGGGTTGAGAAGAAGAACTCAGCCTAAATATTCATGATGAAACAAAACGCAACTCCAGGTCTGTTTGGGATGAGGAAACAACATTATATCGGATCAGAAAATAGAGGAATACGGGCCTTTAATTCTGTAAATAGAGAATAGTGTTTAAGGTTGTGTTTTGCGGAGGAGGAGCAGGCAGGAGCAGGGGGTACGTGAGGAGACGCAGCCCGCACACGGAGCTCTAAAGTGGGGCATTCGTCAGTGTCAGCCCCTGGTCTAATCTCACTGCTCCAAACGCCCTGGAAGTCCAAGAGGAAGAGGAGAGAGAGGGAGTGAAGAGGGGGGAGGGAGAGAGGAACCCCTGGTCTAATCTCACGGCTCCAAACACCTCTGGATGTTCAAGAGAGAAAGGAGAGGAGAGAGAGAGAGGAGAGAGGAGGAGGAAAAGGCGAAGGAAGGGAGAGAGGAGAGGAGTCCGTGGTCTAATCTCACTGCTCCAAACGTCCTGGAAGTTCAAGAGAAAGAGAAAAGCAGAGAGATAGGAAGGAGAGAGGGGAGGGAGGATGAGGAGAGAGGAAAAGAGGGAGGAGAGGAAGAGAAAGGAGGAGAAAGAGAGGAGGAGGTGGCAGATGAAGGGAGAGAGGAGCCACCGGTGTAATCTCACTGCTCCAAACACCTCTGGATGTTCAAGAGAAAGAGAAAAGCAGAGAGATAGGAAGGAGAGAGGGGAGGAGGGATGGAGGAGAGAAGGGAGGGAGGATGAGGAGAGGGGGAAGAAATGGAGAGAGAGATGCAGGAAGAGGAAGAAGGGAAAGAGGAGTCCCTGGTCTAATCTCACTGCTCCAAACATCCTGGAAGTTCAAGAGAAAGAGAAAAGCAGAGAGAAAGGAAGGAGAGAGGGAGTAAAGAGGGAGGAGCGAGGATGAGGAGAGAGGAAAAGAGGGAGGAGAGAAAGAGACAGAGGAGAGGGAGAGAAGGAATGGAGAGAGGAGACCCTGATCTAATCTCACTGCTCCGAACGACCTGGAAGTTCAAGAGAAAGAGAAAAGCAGAGAGATAGGAAAGAGAGAGGGGAGGGAAGATGATGAAAGAAAAAAAAGAGGGAGGAGAGGAAGAGAGAGAAGAGGAGGAAGTGGCAGATGAAGGGAGAGAGGAGCCCCTGGTCGAATCTTACTGCTCCAAACGTCCTGGAAGTCCAAAAGAAAGAAGAGAGATAGGAAGGAGAGAGCGAGGAAAGAGGAGAGGAAGGATGAAGAGAGACGAAGTGAGGGAAGAGAGGGAAGAGAGAAGAGGAAGAGACAGAGGCAGGAAGAGGAGGAAGGGAGAGAGGAGCCCCTGGTCCAATCTCACTGCTCACTAAGTCCAAGAGAAAAAAAAGAGGAGAGAGGGATTAAAGAGGGAGGAGGGCAGAGGGAGAGGTGGAGAGAGGGAGGAGGAGAAAGAAGGGAGAGAGAGAGAGAGGAGAGAAGAGGATGAGAGTGTGAGGGAAAGAAGCCCCTGGTCTAATCTCACTGCTCCAAACACCCCTGTACATTTAAGAGATGGAGAGGTGGAGAGAGGGAGAGATGGACAGCGATTCCTAGAAACCATGGAGACACGAAGGAGGCGGGTGCTTCTTCAGAAAAGTTACGTAGTGCAGCTTTAAAATAAGTAAAGGAACTTCCTGTTGTTGGAAAGAGACTGGTCAAAATCTACTCTATCAGCAACTGTAACTATGACACATTTTCTCTAACTTCACAACTGAGATCTTCACTTGTGTCACAGATCTTCCAGCAGAGGGAGTTTGCAGACTGGGCTCTTGCTCGGAGCAGAGGTGTAATCAGTTTTAATTTGAGCTCAGACTAAAATGCAAATGTTTCCTGAGTTTAAGGCGTGGGCGTCTCATTAGAGCCACAGACTGCAGCCAAAACCCCTCATCACAAACGCACAGGACGCACGGAAAACACACAGGCTACTGCTCCGACTTCTGTCTCGGAGCTATTCTGGAGCTGTTCTGGAGTTATTCTGGAGTTTGAGGAGTGGGCGTCTTGTTAGAGCGCAGGCTGCAGCCAAAACTCCTCATCACAACCTCACAGAACACACAGAGGGCAACTGCGCCAACTTCTGTTATTCTGGAGTTATTATTCTGGAGTTATGCTGGAGTTAGTATTCTGGTGTTAATATTCTGGCGATATTTTTCTGGAGTTATTATTCTGGAATTATGATAGAGTTATTTTAACACTACGTTTACACTGAAAAGCATCACCGTAAAGATTTGCGTCCAGGCACGTTGTTTCTGCAAGCAGCTTTGAGCATATTTGTTTACATTTTACAGAAACGAAACTTAAACCACATGGCTAATTTGCATAAACTGAGCTCGAAAAACAGCTTGATATTGTGCGCTGGTGTGGTTCAGCTTCTGTCGGACTAAAGGACACGACTCAGTGGAATATGAGTGTTCTTTCTGTGACAGAGGGGTGTTCTGCTGATGGTGAGTCTGTTCTGTGTTTTTATCGCTTTGGAGACGGTTCATGTTAAACTTTCCAGAGATTATACATCTGCAGGTCATACAATTAGATCATATATATGAAGGGACATATATTCTAGCTTCTTAACGTTTTGGCGGTGAATTACTTCGTGGTGCATAGACCTACATCAGCATATCAACGTTTGCAGGCGTCCACACAGCGCCGGATCAGATGAATTCGTGGGAGCTGGCGGCATCAGATCGTTCCGTCTCTGAAGCCGTTTTCCAAACACTGCATCTGCAACGAAAACGACTCAAATAGACTCGAATGTGGATGGGGCCCCAAGTTATTCTGGGCCAATTATAGAGTGAATATTCTGGAGTTATTCTAGAGTTATTCTGGGGCTGTTTTGGAGCAGCTTTCATCCAGAGTTTGATCATTATAAGACCACAGACTGTATAAAGAAGTGAACTAAGGGACTGTGACGTCACCTACAGCGTTCAGCTCCAGTCAAGCGAAGTTCATCGCAGTTATAGGGGCAAATTTGGAGCAGAGTTTCATATTAGACATAGGAACTGATTTACAGACAAAACAGTGAAATAAAAACACCAAGATCATGTAGAGGAGTTAATACAAACAATTAAAGACCAAAATGAAGAGCAGTTACAGAGAGAGGGGCGATGTTTTTTCAATATAAAGTGAACTGGAGCTGGAGCTGATGGAGCCAGAATCGCACCCATGCTCACTTCCTATTTGGAACGAAGCAGCGAGCGGTTTGTCCAGCCTACAGATAAGACTTAATTACATCATCCAGAAGCCCCTGCACTGCACAATATCCACAAATATACATAAGAGTTGGATTTCTATAGTGTATTACTTAATTAATACTTAACATATTTAGCTATATTCACCAAAAACAACGTATTTACAGTTTAAAACGTATTACAACCCTGTAGAGTCACACATTGTTTCTCACCATGTTGATGCGGTCGGTGACGTGTATTACACCCACAGCCTCTCTGTCCTCCATCCAAACTTTACAAACTTTGCACCAAAAGCACCCAAACTTTTCCAAAGAAGCTCCATGCTGCTTTGTTCTCAGTTCCCACAACAACCTCACAGCTTTACCGCAGTCTGTTTTATATTTTTACTATTTAATTGTAGAAAACAATGACTGGACTACACTTACAGTTGGGCAACGGCAGATTCATCACCACTACTACTTTTCCTAGAACATCCTGTATGACATTAAACTTCATGGTGTCCAAAGTATTTTCAACCAGTAAAAAACAACATTTACTTGAATAAATGTGAGATTCAGAGTTTCAAAATTAGCTCTGGCACAAAACTCAGTAAACTTTCTGCTGGGTTATTTTGAGTTGTTTTGGTGTTAGTGGCTCTCACGCAGAGTTTGAGCTCGGGCCAAAAAGTCTGATTTTCTACAGTTAAAAATGAGTGAAGTTTGTGCAAGTTTGTCCTCCTAACACAGCTTCATCGGAGCTCAGCTAAGGCAGGTCCGGAGGGGAGAGAAAGGCGTATAAATGTCATGTTAGAATGTTGTTTCCTCATCAAAAACAGACCTGGAGTTGTGTTTTGTTTCATTCACAGATGTTTGAGTAAATTGCATTATTAGTCTGTCTGCATGTCTAAAGCTCTGTTCCACTCTGATGTCATGAAGCGGTCGATTTCAAGTGAACAGTTTCAGTAGAGATCGGCAATTCCAGAACTGAAATCATCCAAATGATTCTAGTGAAGGTGTGTGGAGATTAAAAACACAGTGGAGCGCTGTATTACCACATGACATCACAAGGTGGAACAGAGCATTTTCAGCCTAAATCTAAAGGGTTTGTGTGTTAACCATACGTGAATGAAACAACTCCAGGGGGGTATTCCATCAAAGCCACTTAACATACTATACAAACTGTATTTATAAAGCACTTTAAAAACTTTGCAACTGGCCAAAGTGCTGTACACAAACATTGAATAGACAAGGACAATCACAGTCAAAGTCTCAATACAACTACTAAAAAACATAGAAAACAATAAGATACTCAACAACAAAAAATGTACATGTCACCTGTTAAAAGCCAGTGAGAAAAGGTGCATTTTAGAAGTAATGGTACAGACTCCGCCTGTCCAATCTCTAAAGGCAAATGTTTCAACAGCCGTGGAGCAGTAACAGAAAACGCACAGTCCCCACGAAGCTTGCATTTAGCCTGACCTGAGTGTGCGAGAGGAGGCGTAAGGGTGGATCAAGTCAGCGAGGTACCAGAGCGCTAGGCCGTGCAAACTCTAAAAAGTAAATAACATATTTTTTAAAACCAACACTAAAAAAGACACTGGGAGTGGAGAGAGGCTAAAATAGGGGAGATGCTCTCGTGTTTCCGGGTACCAGTTAAAAGTCGATCCAGGCTTATCCTAAAATCCTAAAATCCTGAGCTGAAACTAGGTCCATCTCCATCTTAATCCTCAACTCGTTCCATGACAGAAATTAGCCTTAGTCTGACCAAAGCTAATTCAGACCTGAGGTTTAAACTACGCTTTGGGCACACTCCCGGTAACTCTGAGAAGGTCAGATCAACGGAGCAACGACATAATGGAAAATGGGCTCAAAGTGTGACTTTTTTAATGATCTGATTAAACAAGAGGAGTCACAGTGCGCACAGACAAGAGTTTGATATGGTACATGGAACTTTCCCGGTCATTCTGATCTGAGGAGCGAGAGGAAAGACATGACTATCCCCTTTGCCCAGATAAACCAGGCTTTCACTTTATCTCTCTTCATGGAATACTCCCCTGGTATGTTTGTGATGAGGAAACATTATAATATAGATCAGAAAATACTGCAACCTTGTGATGTCACGTGGTAATACAAGAAGTATACGGATCATTTCAGCCCTGGAATTGCCATTCGCTACTGAACTTAAGGTAAAAGGTAATTGTTAACTTGAAAATTACAGCTTCATGACATCACAAATTAGAACAGAGTATTTTGAGCTTTGGAGATATAGACAGACTAATAATAAAGGGTTAATCAAACATGTGAATGAAACAAAACACAACTCCAGGTCTGTTTTTGATGAAGTAACAGCATTATAACATGGCTTAAATGTCACAAGAGTCCAAATTGTGTAATATAGGACCTTTAAAGTAAAAGATGAACCCCTCTCAAATCTGATGGATCCATCTTATCTGGCAACACAGATCGCTCGTGCCTCCTACTGTATTCAGAAACACCAGTCTGTGTAAGATCTTATAAATGTGTTCAGATGAATACCAAAATGTTTTGAGGGGAAAAAAATGCAGTTGAACTAATATTGTTTTCAGTATAATCTTGGATGTGTAATAAAAACTACAAAGAACTACACAGACCGTAATGCTTTGCTCCGTTGCGCAGCAGCCAACAGGAAGAAATGACTTGTACATTATTTGAAACCTTTATATGCACAGTAATGAAAGGCTAATGGCTTCAGGCTTATTTTACGGAACCATTTCAACAGCCACTCCACCCATACATCTACCTGCAGTACATAAGGACCCAGACCAAACAGCACGAAATCAAAGCGCTTCCAGCTCATACAAAAGAGCCATTCACAAAAACACCACAGCTCTTACCTTTATCTGTCTATAATGTATTTCCCATAAGCCTCAGGAGTCGGTGGGTGCGCCCGGGTTCTGCTTGATAAAAGACTCCACCTATGAAAGAAAAACATATGTACAGAATTAGACAAAAAAACTATCTAGAAATACCTTATTTAAAGATGCACTGTGGAATTTTTCTGATTAAGGTTTCCACACTTTGTCTCCATGGTGATGTTATTACTTTTAGAGATGCACGGGTCCAGGTTTTTCTGTTCTGATGTCGATACTTGGGCTATAAAATAATACTCGAACAATACTTGGGCAGAGACAGAAAAGATAATGTATCTTCTTTAAACACAAACAGACTAAGGTTAAAAAAGTAAAGTTCTAAAAATGTTTCAAAAATGATCTAAATGTGTTTTGTAATTACCATATTTTTTGGACTATAAGGAGCACTTAAATCCTTTATGTTCCTCAAAGATCAACAGTGAGCCTTTTAATTCGGTGCGCCTTATGTATTAATTCTGGTTGTGTTTACTGACCTCAGACCGATTTTATGTCAAATATCTATCAAAATGTTTTAATAAGACTTTGGTAAACTACGAAGCAGCATTGCTTGATGGCTTGTTGGAGCATTACGGCGACTGTAGTCAGGAGCCTCACGGAATTGTGTCCTTTAGTCCGGCAAAAGCTGAACCGCATCAGCGCACAAGGAGCAAGCAGTTTTTTCATAGCTTATAGTTTATGCAAATGAGTCATGTGGTTTTAAGTTTTGTTTCTCTAAAACATAAATGTGGCAAAGCTGCATTAAACACATTATTACTCAATGTATATTTCATTTCTCCTTGTATGAAGTAAGAAAAAAACTGAAATGATCCACCCACATTCACATTCATAAAACACATTCACTAGGACAGGGAGGCAACGCTGGGCGAATTACACCTCGATCTGCCAATGGATGGTGGACGCCTGGGCTGAGGGATCAGTCTCAAGTGTCGTCCGTTCGTTTCGTTTAATGCATCTTGTAATCCGATGTGTCTTGTGTATGAAAATAGACTAGAGAATTCAGCATTATTGATATTACGCCTTATAATCTGGTGAGCCTTATAGTCGCCTTATATAGTAAAATACGGTACAGAAAAGCTTTGTAAAAATATAAGTTATGAGACGTTTTGGGCCAACATTCATCATTAAATCGTCTCATTACACCAGTTTATAGACCAAACTGCGATATCAGCTGAACAGTAGTGCCTAGTGTCTTCCACAGTATGGCTTTTTTTTTTCTGAGAAATATTGTGATTACGCTTTGATTTGTTTTAAAATTCTGTCTTAAGTTCACGTTTTAAACACGTCCAGAGGAACTGATTAAAAAAACTTAAATAACAAGAATCACGTTTCAGTTGGTTGAATGTTTGTTCACTGATCAGAAAGTTGGCGGTTCAAATCCCCCTCTCGGCATAAACATCACTTATGCCAATCTACTGACTCACAGGTTGGCGTTGGAATTCCAGCTCCCACGGATGAACGCTGTCGTTGTATCCTTGGGCAAGACGCTTAACCCCCCTATAAAAGCACTATAAAAAAACAATGTGACCTGGAGATTTTGTTATTTGAAGAGGAAATTGCGGTACTTTGCAATCTGTGTCCATTAAAACAGCACAAGAACACACCAGCTGAGCCCGTGCACCACGTATTGAGAAACACTGCTCTATACCAGTCCATTCTGAGCAGAGAAACACCAGATCTTAGTTGGACTTTAGTTTTGGCAGCTGTCAGGGCTCCATCCGTCTTCATTACAATGTGCAGTGACGTCTTTAAGTGTCGCGGGACCAGCCAAACCACCGAATAAAACGAGATTCATTTCCATAAGGGACATTCCGGAGGCTCGGGTCGGCCACGAAATACACTGTAGACACTGTTCTGAGTCTCTGCATGTTTACACGCCACTGGACCATTCACCATAATACACTTAATACACTTAAAGGTCCTGTACTAGAGTTTTCCTCAGGTATGTGAGCATAATTTGTCAGATAAATTGTATAAGTGGCTCTTGAGGTCAAAATAAATCCTCTGTAGCTTACATTATTTGCATCTAATTATTAAGCGTTTTATTGTTTGATAATCAGGAAGTTGTGTTAGCATGCAAGTTAATGTTTTGTGGCAAAACTCGGCTCTGGTCTCTAAAAGTTGTGAAGCGCTTATAAAACTAATTGTGGTGAATAATTAGAAGGCACTGAATGCATAAGGTAAATGAGGAATAACTTTGGAGCAATGCAAACTGTTTCAAATGAACTGAATGAAAAAGGTACAGGGCCTTTAAAAATGCACTATGTAACTTTTCTGGTGAGGGAGATGTTATTGTTTCGCCCGGAATTTTATACAGTATGGCATTAAACATATCTATTAGGGTTGCACGGTACATGTATTCATGCCAAACTGTTTTGTTACGGGACGCTCGGTGCAGGGCTGTGCACGAATAAATTTGTGGAATTTGTGTGTGTTTACATTCCGCCACTACATGTGCAGCTATACCGAAGGCTCGACTCTTTCATATTCACGAGGGAAGTCATCCGTGATTGGGGTGGAAGTGTTTCCCGTCACGCTTTATAGTTAGGGTACAACAATTTCCACCCACTGTGAGTACGTCCTTCTGAACCACGTGAATCCTCACAAAACTACGGTCATCGCTCCCCAGTCCTCACTTTCACCAGCACAGAATTTCCACCCCCTTAGGCAGGTCATTCCAAAAGCCAAGGTGCCCGGACTGAAAAGGCTCCATCACCTTCGTCTGGAACTTGGACTTTGGAACAGCCACAGGGACCTGCCTGAGGATCTGCGGCTGCAGGAGGCTCGTACGGGGTTAAAAGTTTTGAAATGTAACTTGGTACAAGACCTAAACGAGCTTTAAAAGTGATCAGTAAAATCGATTATAAAACACGTAGGCAGCCAGTGAAGGGAAGATAAAACAAGGGTAACGTGTTGATGTCTGTTAAACCCAGTGAGAAGCACAGATGGAAGAAATGACACCTCTAAGGAAACAATAAGCAGGGGAGAGACCCTCCAACAGAAAAGTTACATAGTGCACCTTTAAGGGCCTGTTTACACGAGAACACTTGTGGGTAAAACAAAGAAAAAATATTTTGTCGGAAGTGCCTTTCGTTTAGACGGTTTCGTTTTGGGGCTTAAAAATGCAAAAATCTGAAACCACCCTCCAGAGTGGAAAAGCTGAATATGTTCCACTGTAGCGTTTCCGTCTACACTGCCCAAGACGCAAAACTCTGGTCAAATTTGCTCACATCACGCACGTGTTTACGTCACATACATACAGTACACACAAACAAACATGTCGGAAGGCGTGCATACCCAATTGAATTCCACACACTTTTACGTCACTGTATGCACTCAGATTTACTCCCAAAAACACTTGTCTAAACGCAGATTAAAAAGTGAAGACGCAATGCCACTTTTGCGTCTTCTGTTCCGACATCCGACATCATATAAACGTATCCTAAGAGATTTTAAAGCAGGTAAGGGGCATATTAGCGCTATTCAAACCCTCCTTACTGCATCACTCACGCTCTCACAAGACAATTCTCGATAAAATACAACAACTTCACAAACCTGACTCGATGCACAGTAGTTTCATTCAGTGTTGTGATAGCGCTCTGAAGGACAAGTGACAAACACAGCATTTTCAAAACAATAAAAGGTAACATGCTGATCTAAATATGTTGTGTTGGCCGTTAATACCCCATAGAAGTAATTATAAGTGGAGTTTTTACAGAGAACTGCCCTGGATCAGTGGAATCACAGCTACGTTCATTCTAATAGAGTAAACAGCACTATTGGCTTGTTTGGACCATTATTGGAAGTGTTGTTGACAAAAAGTGCAAAAAAACAAAAACAAAACATTTTCACACAAATTGAAATTAGCATCTAGCGCCGAAAAGGTCGTTTGAGCCGAAACAACGGGCGCTAACAGCTCTGGGAGTGAAGAGAGGAGAGAGGAAAACTGTTAGCTCAAACTCAATGTTCGGATGTTTTAGCGCGAACTGCTAGTGCCAAAAATATCAAGAGGAGAGCCAAAACCAATACTGCATTATGATCACATTAAAAAGCATATGACAGGTTAGGACGCTTGTTTTACTCAGACTTAACATTTCTGACAGTGGTTGAAGGTCCATTACCTGCTTGTTTCTACGGAGATGTCATTGCCCTGCCTGAAATGTTCCACAGTGTGACATTAAACAGATCTACTTTACATTTATTCAATTACAGGTGCTTTTATAGCTCAAAAATACTTAGAAAACAGGCATTCTGACTGAGTGGGATCGCCTCTCCATAGATCTGACCTGTAACTTGAGCTGGTTTGGTCTCCATGACGATAGAAAGGTTTAATATCATACTGTACATACACAACATTTCAGATAAAACGATAACATGTCCATGGAGAAAAGCAGCTGACAGACCCTCCATCAGAAAAGTTACATAATGCAATTTCCTGTCTACAGTAAAACCACTCACTTTGAGAGTCTTAAGCAGGGGTCATCAAACTAAGGCCTGTGGGCCAACTCCGGCCCGCCACACCCCTTTGACCAGCCCCCACCTCTTGAACTGGCCCTATGAGGCAATCCTGAAAAGTTCATGGCCTATTTTTTAAAATTACTTTTTGGCAAATAATAATACATCTGCATCTTGTATTGTATTTTTTTTGTTGTTGTTGTTTCAATAAAAAAAAAGATATTTATATGAAGTATTTATATTTAAATAATTACATTTGCAAATGTAATCTTTCATCACCCAACAAGCTCAAGATCAAACAGTGACAGTCCACACACGCACAGAGTACTACAGAGTGGTTAGTGCAATAAATGGAATATCTGTGGTGTTTCAAATTAAAACAAAGTGTGATGTACTTACTACTAAGGATGGGCATGATTAGTCGATTAATCGATAATTGATCATTAAGAATTTCATCGATTACATTCATTTTAATCGACAAACAGAATGTAGGTTGCTGTGTGTAGCGTAGAGTGACCAAACAGGGTCTGTACATGTGTCTCTGCACTCAGAAGGAGCGAGACACAAACATTCGGTCAGTCTGCAACGTACCGAAGCACAAATGTGTATTTAACGATGACTTGTACAAGAAATTCCACGCTTTCTGTTGCGTTCGGGACAAGTGTGAGTCCATGTGCACAGTGTATAAAGCAGCACATATGTTTCGGTGTCCAGTGGGAAAAAGTTTTGCCAGGTGAGAGTCGAGCAATGTCGATGACGAGTCCCCACCTTCCACTCCCCGTACGGTGTCCTGGTTTTGACAAACGCAAATATGGTCACACTAACCTTTATATTCCACGGAGTCATGTCTTTTAATCTGACAGAAGTTGAACCGCATCAGCGACACAAGAGCTGTTTTTTTTTTTTCTTCGCTTAGTTTATGCAAATTAGCGATGCGGTTTTAAGTTTCGTTTCTGTGAGAGTTGCGCAAAACTGAATTAAACCCATTATAATGTCAAACGGATTGATGTGGCTCTAGAGTCGGTTACGGTTTATATGTCGTAAAGTTGAATTTATTTATGCAGATTAGTAGAGCAGATAGTAATAATAACGGTGATAATTTTAATATAAAAACTTTAATGATTAATTAATAATCGATCGTTAATTCTTCCGACGATCAATTAAGAAATTTCATCGAATGCCCATCCCTTCTTACTACTTTTGCAAACCACTAGTAACGACAGACAAATATGTGCCAGGAATTATGTGTTGATGTATTTTGTGGATGGCTGGACCAGGCGAGTCATTTCTACTACACAATGAGGCCTGCTGGTGGTTATTGTAGTCTGGAATGTACAATTCCGTTGTACGGCCTACACGACCCTGGCGCCTCTTCACAGTGAGGAGCGATAATGTGGCCCCCAGAAAAAAAAGTTTGGTGACCCCTGCTCTTAAGTGTTCAAAAGATCAGCACTACACTTCTAGTTTAGATACAAGTCAGAACTATGTTATTTGTGAAATGTGGTGCAATACTTGAGATACAAGATTTTTAAAAGCATAAAAAACTGCCGATAAAGTCCACAGGAAGTAGAGTCACTATTTTGAATCTGCATCTTTACCTCGAACTATGCGCTGTGTGGATGTAAACAACCACACTTGAGAAACTACTCTCGCCAATTTACTTTCAAAAAACACCTCAAACTGGATTAATAGTGCAGCTCTGTGGCCTGGATGTCATTATTTGGAGGACAATTTCTATGGATAATGCGGATGAGATGCTGCACTTTAAATTTACCACTTTACGAGAGGTGAGGAATAAAGTCTGCTCATTATTTTCACCATGTTCCCAGTTTGTATTTTGCTTCTCTGTGTTTGTTCAAGGCCACACAAACAGTATCCTACGTGTGTCATTAGTAGGCCTATGAATAGTGATTTGAATTGTGTTAGGATCGGTTCGGACACAAATATCTTCATGCCTATGGGTACGGGTCGGATTCGATCATTGTTCTGTTGGACCTGGGCTGGGCTTGGACAGAAAAAAATGGCCCAAACCTATTTGACCAGTACAGTCCCAGTTTTGAGCCCCGTGTCTCCTGTCCCTGAAGATTAACCCAAAACCATTGATTTGTCCCAGTTTTATACAAGAAATGTCCCTCGTGTCCTCATTTTTGACCAATTTGATCCTTGCCAACAGTAGAGGGAGGCATAAATTCTCATTTGTTTCAGGAAAAAAATACAGAAAAGCTGCTTAAAAATTACCAAAACACACTGGCTCACATGTAAGTCATGAATGGCCTTTGTGTAATGTTTTTCCTTAATTACGCACTCATTTCACAATTTTATTATTACCAACCACCAAAAAAAAAAAAAAAACAGGGAATTTCATAACTGTTACCTAGCAACCATAATGTTAACAATAGAGTTATCGTTTTAGTCGTCCAGAATTTGTATTAGCCGACTAATCATTGTATTTAGATAAAAAGGGTTTACGTGGGGCAGCAGCAGAAAAGATAAGTGAGTGAGTAGCTGAAGCTTTGGTATTTTATGTGTAAGAAGGCAGATTAAACTCACGATTCACAAGTTTAATCTGTCTTTATATAAATACTGTACATGGTTTGTAGAGATACAGATATTTGGACTTTTCAGCAAATTGACTATAGGCCTTAAATTTCCATCACCGATATTTTGTTTTTGCCTCAAGAGTACACAAAAACATAACTACACACGTCTCTTAAGGGTTTGTAGTAAAAAGGACCTGGGGTGACTTCGTAGTACATTTAAATATCAATTATTTGGGGAAAACAAAATCAACTCTACACAAAAATATCGACGGAGCTTATCGGCCATCGTTTTCTCTGGATACTAAACCATCAACTTCAAAAAAGAAACATGTAAGTTGATCTTTAATTGTTTCCCGCTACGTTTTTTTCCTGCATCAACAGTAGCTTTTGCATGAACTCCCCCTGCAGGTGTATTCTTGTGATTGCAGTTTGCCTCATACATAAAAATAGCTGGAGAGATTGAGATTTTGCCACGCCTTTTTCAGTCAACTAACCGATCAGCAGCACATGATTTTAGTGCAACAAAAACTCTCTAATAGACTACAGTCTTACTAGTTATCATTTCTTAGTCTGACATTGAATTTCACTTCGTTGGACATGGAGAGCAGATGTGACATACGGAGAGTTAATCCCAGAACTGTTACCTAGCAACTAAAATGTAAACCGGGCCAAAACTTGTCTAATTTACACAATAGTTATGATTTGACAAAGGAAATTTATGACAACAGCTTTGTTTTGTTAAATGAACGTTTAAACTGCCAAAATGTGTTCCTTGCCCGTAAATTGTCTTTGTCTTTTGGATGGAATGTTCAGTGTTGATGACAAAGAGAGAAAAGTGTGGAGAAATGGGGATTTTATTGCTTGGTCTGGATGTTCCACAGTACAGCACCATCAGGCCAAGTTACAGGTCAGATCTGAGAAGAGGCAAGTAACGCTACGTTTATATGATGACGGTCTGAACAGAAAACGCAAAAGTGGCGTCGCAACTTCACTTTTTATTACGCGTTTAGACGAGCATTTTTGGGAGGAAATCTGCGTGCATACGGTGACGCAAAAGTATTTGGAATTCGATTGGGTATGCATGCGACATAAATGTGGACGCGACGTGAGCAGATCTGACTAGAGATGCGCGGATGGGCTATTTTTTCATCCGCAACCGCGACACAAAACTCATCATCCGCCCGCTGTCCATTTTGCACCGAAGGTTTTCAAAACTGCACCCGCCCGCCATCCGCCGATTGATTTTAGATTTTAGAACAATCATACAGCAAACAAACTAAGGAGCCTCGATAAAAATGCAAACTCTGTAGCTCATTCATTCCAAAATTCGGCTCAGCGTGTATGTTCACATTCTTAATTGTCCGTAACAACCCCAAACTTACCTGGTTTTCTTGCGCAGCTAATTAATTGACAACGTTTTCCGACTAGGCTATTTTTGAACCTTCTTGCCTTCGTGTTGGATGTTGTTACATTCTGAACATTCTGCCATTGCCCGATGTTATTTCAAAGTCATAGCCTCACTCCATCGGTCTTTCTTTAAGTTTTAAAAACCCCGAGTGGCAGTCTACGCTATAATGTCTGCGTGTTTTAAAATATAACTGATATCGAAACAAATAGACAGATCATCTCATCCAGATGAACCTTTATTGAAATCAGGCAATGCCCTCTTTATATTCCAATTGAAATAGGCAAGAAAAAATATGCATAACTAAATAAATATGGCCCTATAGCCACTTATGTGTTGGCAAACAGCTGAAATAAATTAGAAATAATAAAATAAACTGCATATAATATGTGCCTCGTAAACCTTAGGCATCAATAACCCGACACAACCTGAACCTTCAGAACATAAAAACGAGGTCAAATGGGCTAATTAAGGACATGACGTACACTTCATACTACAAGCATAGACAATGACACTCGTCTTTTCAGATGTAGGTAACAATACTAACAATAACTTTTTTTTTTTTTTTTTTTAGTAGTTAAACCGCCACCCGCCCGAATTTAATTAAAATATAATTTTTCGTCACGTCATCCGCCCGACTCGCGCATCTCTAGATCTGACCAGAGTTTTGCGTCTTGGGAAGTGTAGACGGAAACGCTACAAAGGAGCGTATTCACCTTTTCTGCTCTGGAGGGTGGTTTCAGATTTTTGCATTTTTAAGTCTCAAAAATGCAGTCACCGTGGAAACGAAAGGCACTTCGATAAAAAAATTTGTCGTTTTTACCCGCTAGAGTTCTCATGTAAACAGGCCCTAAAAAAGCACATATTTTCAAGATATTTTTTGAGCAATAGACGATGATTGATTCAAGATTGTGAGATAGAAAAGTTGAATGTCTTACTGTGGAACATTCCAGGCAAAGCAAAAACATTTCCATGGAAACAACATAGCACACAACCCAAACAAAAAAGACACCCTAACCCTAACCCTAACCTTTAAAAATCCAGGACTATATTACAGTGTTTCCCAAACTTTTTTTTTTTTTTCTGGGGACTCATATGTTAAAAGTCACAAATCTTCGCGACCCAATTCAATAGACATTATTCGTAACCATTATTGAACATTAATGAGGATATTTTATTGTTGACTGAGTGATCGTGTCTCTCTGAACAATGAGTATAACCGTATTTTCCGGGCTGTTGTGCGCACTCTTAAGCCTCCAACCTCATCAAAAAACGACTGCGCCCTATACACAAATCCACTCGGGTGTCAAGCACGACTTCAGTAAACTACAAAGCCGCGCACGCAAACACACACGGAGCAGACAGCGACCGATCAGCGAAAAACACCCGCAGCCACACTCATCACTCCACGTCAACAAGGAACGGAACGGAACAGAGGAACTAACCGAAAAAGCGAGTGCAATGTGCCACTTCTAGACACAACTGAACAACTGAGTCACTGCGAACACGCCGACAATCCGTTGGTCCCAGACAGCACCCTCCCTACACGCCACAACTGAACAAAGCCCAGAGTCACCGTGAACGCCACAAACAAAGTCCCACTAACCCATCTAACGGTTGTGTTTTGTTTAAAGTCCGGTGCGGTTTATTTGTGAAAAAAGTTTGAAAATAAACCATTCTATGACAGTGCGCCTTATAATCCAGAGCGCCTAATAGTGCAGAAAATACGGTACTCACATTTTAAACTATGAAAAACGGTAATCAGTGTTTCCCACAGAAAATTGGTTAGGCAAGACGGTGCTGTCGAAAAAGTGAGGGTTAGGGTTGTATATGTATATTGCAGACCTACATGCAGAACAAGGCAACCCAAAAAAAATCTCTTGTTTACCAAACACCCACCAGCCTTTGGGAAACAATGCTACAGTATATTACACAAAATTGAGCTATAAAACACACTATAATGCTGTTTTCTCATCAAAAATAGACCTGGAGTCGTGTTTTGTTTCATTCGCACATGTTTGAGTAACCTTTTATTATTAGTTTGTCTATATTTCCAAACCTCAGAATGCTCTGTTCTTTGTGATGTCATGAAGTGGTATTTTTCAAGTTAACAGCTGCCTTTTACCTTTAGTTCAGTACAGATCGGCAATTCCAGGTCCGAGATGAGCCAAACATCTCTAAAAAAAAGGGTATGGAGTTAGAAAAAACACAGTGGAGCACTTCCTGTATCATCACAGAACAGAGTGTTTTCCGTTGGAGAGAAGAACTCAGTTTAAGTGTGCAGGGTTTGTGTGTTAAACATGTGAGAATGAAACGAAACACAACTCCAGGTCTGTTTGTGACGAGGAAACGACATTCTACCATGGAGCAGAAAATATGGACCCTTTAATGAACAGGGAATAATGTTCACAAGGATACAGTAGAGGGGGTGTGCTGGGGACAAGACTCTGTCCAATTACAACAGTGTGTGATCAGCCAAAGCAGATCTGGACCGGAGCCTGGACCCGGAGCCAGGACTGAGACTGGTCCAAGTCCTGTCCCGGATCCAAGACTGCTCTGTGTACACATATCACTCCATCAGTCTGACGCTACTGCTGCTGCTGCTACTATGCACTTACACTACAGCGTTTATGAAAGGGAGTCGCCATGGAGACACGAAATAGGTGGCAGACCATGCTCTAGAAATGTTACATAATGCACCTTTTAATCAGTCAAATATAATTAAAAGGAACAGGCTGTAGTCGACTAAAGACATGTCCTGTAGATCGATTAATCGACTAAAAAGGGGGCGTGGCAAAAACCCAACTTCACTACACTACAAATATAAAACTTTGCACCAAATTCACTCTTATAAATGCAAGCCTCGATGAGCTTCATTTGACTAGAGCTGAGCACTATGGGTGACGTCACGCTCCCTTAGTCCACTTCTTTATTCAGTCTATGCTTACAATATGATATGTAAAACGTACAAAAGTAAAAGTACAATACTCAACCACTTTTAGGTATTTGACTTAAGTACATTTTACAGTGGATATTTTTTACTCTACCACATTTGAGAGAAATCATCTGTATTTTCTACTCCACTACATTTTAGATTTGGACTGACAGTAAAAAGTGCTTTTCTTTAAGGTTTGGGACACACTGAAAAGGCTGAGACTTATTTTTAGCACATTTAATTTGAGTTTCTGTCCAAACTTTGAGCAAACCAAATACAGAAATGCACAAAAACAGCTACAAATTTAAGAAATCTGTTGAATCATTTAAAATCAGCTTAACTCTTTACCAAAATCACTACATTTCATCCTTTAATTGATCTAAAAAATCTATACAGTGGAGCACTTCCTGTACCATATGACATCACAAAGTAGAATAAAGAATAAGCAGGGTTTGTGTGTTCAATGTGTGAATGAAACAAAACACAACTCCAGGTCTGTTTGTGATGAGGAAACAACATTATAACTAACAAAATCTGAAAATAGTGTAACATGGGCCCTTTAAGATTGAAAGATCTGGTGACTCTTAATATTAAATATTGTTTTGATTTTACACATTCATTTCTCCATATCTTACCTAAACAATCAGATATACAGAATTGTGGGTTCTTTTGTTATATTATCACACACACACATTGTTCTTTTAATTATACTTCATTTGTTAATTCATTTTAGTTCTACACTCACCTTTAGGGGAGGTTTTGGGCCAGACCATGTGGAGGGGAGAATTGGTTTTAGTTTCTGTTTGTTTCATGGTTTTTGTGTATTGGATTTAGATATTTCAGTGTTTATAGTTTATGTTAAACACATTGATTCAAAGGGGACTTATGCCTTGGTAAATCAAAAGGGTTAACTTTAGAGTGAAGTTACCAGAACATTTGACCTGTAAAGGAACGTTGTACTTACCTAGGGGAGGTTCTTCCTGCTGGAAAGTATAATAGCAGCCTGTTTTAGTCTTTAGTTTTAGTCAGTTTGGGGAAACTAAAATTGGGGGAAAAAGTGAGGTCACTGAGGTCTTCAAAGGGGAAATAGGAAAATCAATATTTAAGATTTGAACATGTGGGATTAAAATATACATTACATAAAAAAGGAAAAAATAATAACGGGAATTGTGATAACTGTGGACAACCGGAAACAGTAGAACAGAGGTCTCCAACCTGTCGCTCAGGAGCTACCAGCAGCTCTCCACCCCCTTTCAAGCAGCTCAGTAAAGAATTTTCAAATCATATGTATTGTGCTGAATAACTCAAATTTGATTTAATTAAATGCCTCCTATCATTGCAAAGGCATAATTTTGATGTCTGTCTTTGTGCACTAATAAATGAATAATAGTTGTGTAAATGTTATATAGGAATCAAACTGTACACCATCTACGGCTTTTATATTTACTCCATTTCTTGCAACCAAAACTAAAATAAGTAGCTTTGTGGCATTTTTGTTTTGTCTCTGGTAGCTCACCAGAGGAAAAAGTTTAGAGACATCTGCAGTAGAACATGTATTTATGGACTGTAGCAGCAGAAATATAATGAAGAAAGGCATCACTGACCTTAAAATTAAATTCAGCTTTAACCAAACTATTACAGCAGCATCCAGGAAATAAAGTTTCAAAGTTTTATTAAAGTTAGTGAGAGAAGTTCATTTGATTAACAGGACTTGATTCATTATAGTTATGCTTTGCTTTAGTTGTTATATGATCACTGTTGTTTTTATTAGTAGCAGTATTATCATTTTATATATTTATCTAGTTTTATTTATTTATTGTTATTAGTAAGTATTTCAGCATTAGTAAATAGGGGTGTGCAAAAATATCGGAATATCGATATATCGTATCGTTTAATGTGATGATACAGTATCGATATCGTGGGCTACTGTATCGATATTTCACCAAGAGTATTTTTAGGTGTGTTTTACTAAATTATTTTGTTACAGAGCTACAGTTTTGTTGCTTGTGGAGTGAAAGGAAACTCATTTATGCGACACATTTGACATTTTTACTGTTTTGATGATTAAAATGTTTGTGTTTCAGATGAACTTTGCACAAAAACTGGTTTAACAAAGACTTTAGTATCACAGCCATGATTTAGCCTTTATTTTTTTTATTGAACCGTATCGAATCGATTTGAAATATATCATATCGAATCGAAAGTGCGCTGTATCGAGGTATGTATCGTATCGTGGCCTGTGTATTGAGGTATGTATCGTATCGTGGCCTGTGTATCGAGGTATGTATCGTATTGGCAACTTCTTAATGATACCCAGCCCTAGTAGGAAAGAGTTACACTCCAACAGGGTCAAGTTAAACCTGTGATATTCTTTCAAGTTGTTGACAAAAAATTTAAAAACTCATGTCAGTAACGGAGGGAATGAAATATGCAGCACTTTTTGGGCAATAAATCCAAACAGTGATAACTCTTGGTTCTCACTTACATATCCTTAACAAACTGGTTTGAATATTTGCTTCATATAGTTTTCTACCATATGGTACACAAGATTAGGTTGAAAAACCTCTTACTTTTTGAATCATGAGATTTTTTATTAAGAAAGGTCATGGTAACGGAGGGAAAAGTAACGGAGGGAAAATAGTTCAAGCAAGTAGAAGGTAGGGATGGGCATTCGATGAAATTTTCTTAATCGATCGTCGGAAGAATTAACGATCGATTATCGATTAATCATTAACGTTTTTATATTAAAATGATCATCATTATTATAACTATCTGCTCTACTAATCTGCATAAATAAATTCAACTTTACGACATATAAACCGTAACGACTCTAGAGCCACATCAGCCCGTTTGACATTATAATGTGTTTAATTCAGTTTTGCGCAACTCTCACAGAAACGAGAGACACATGTACAGACCTGTTTGGTCACGCTACGCACAGCAACCTACATTCGGTTTGTCGATTAAAATTAACGTAATCGATGAAATTCTTAATGATCAATTATCGATTAATCATGCCCATCCCTAGTAGAAGGTGCATGATTTTACATAATTTGTCGCTTTTTTTTTCTGAATACTTTCATATTACTTCAAAATGAAAGGAAACTATTTCTATAAAATATGTCAGTCCTTCCAAGCAAATTTTTATCATTTTAAATACATAAAAAAAAAAATAAAAATCATGTACCTTTCATCAACAGTTCAAAGATGGAATAACACAAGATATGATGAAATACATCCAGTTTATTTACATGATTTGCAGGTCTTTGAAATGTGGGAAATAATTTTTGTTCCATGTTTCATACATGGTCTGTTTAAAACATATGGAACTTTAGAACCAAAAATGGTACAGAAAAAAGGTCAACAGTTTCATAAACTAGATTTACATCTATCTACATTTTATATCAGATGCATTAACTTGAATTTTTGTTCTTGCTGTTTACTTCTGCTTGACCGGGCCCACTAGTTGTTCATCAACCACCAATAAAACCCCCACTCGAAGAAGAAGATATCCGGGGAAAAGTCGTCGGGTGCACACGTTTGCTGCTTTGTATTTAATTGAAGTGACTTATTTTCTGTTTATTTGCCTGAACAGTTTCCTTTTGATTATATTATTTTACATTTACAGCAGAAGTGGATTTGAATACATTTGTCTGTTAAACACACTTTTTGTTGTTAAAGTCTGCCTCCTCCCACGACCTCATGAGGCCCGCTTTCCCATTCAAACTATTATTTACCAAGGATTTCCTCTCCATAGATTGTTTATTTTATATTAGTCTGGGTTTCACACACATTACACTTCCTGCATTCACACAGTGTAAACCCACAGTTAGCATGACAGAGCTAAGTCGCTAAGCCGCCTTCACAAAGCGCCGTCAGGAGCCCAAAAGCTGAAATTATGATTACCGTCGTCGCGGCGATACAAATCCGCTATGTGAGGAGTCTAAGAGTTTGTGTTCCGCGATTCATTTCAGCGCTGGTTTGACTCGGGAGACAGAAGTGAGAAGAGAAGAGCGAGGGACAATGGACTACAGATGTGTGAGAGGAGAGAAAAGGAGGGAGGAAGGGACGGAGAGAGAGAGAGGAGAGAGTAACAGTAAACTAAAGAAAAGGAGGGAGGGAGATAGAGAAAGAAAAAGAGGAGAGAGTAATAGTGAACTCAAGATATGTAAGAGGAGAGAAAAGGAGGGAGGGAGAAAGAGAGAGAGAGAGAGAGAAAGAGGAGAGAGTAACAGTAATCTATGTGGGAGGAGAAAAAAGGAGGGAGAGAGAAAGAAAAAGAGGAGAGAAAGAAAGAGGAGAGAGTAACAGTAAACTAAATATATATGAGAGGAGAGAAAAGGAGGGAGAGAAAGAGAAAGAAAAAGAGGAGAGAGTAACAGTAAATTCAAGATATGTCAGAGGAGAGAAAAAGAAGGACTGAGAAAGAAAGAGAGAGAGAAAGAAAGAGGAGAGAGTAACAGTAAACTAAAGATATGTGAGAGGAGAGAAAAAGAGGGAAAGAGAGAGAGAGAAAGAGGAGAGAGTAACAAAGTAAAGATATGTGAGAGGAGAGAAAAAGAGGGAAAAAGAGAGAACTAGAGAGAGAGTAACAGTAAACTAAAGATATGTGAGAGGAGAGAAAAAGAGGGAGAGAAAGAGAAAGAGGAGAGAGTAACAAAGTAAAGATATGTGAGAGGAGAGAAAAGGATGGAGAGAGAGAGAAAGAGAAAGAGAGAGAGAGAAGAGAGTAACAGTAAATTCAAGATATATGAGAGGAGAGAAAAGGAAGAAGAGAGAGAAAGAAAAAGAGGAGAGTAACAGTAATCTATGTGGGAGGAGAAAAAAGGAGGGAGGGAGAGAGTAACAGTTAACTAAAGATGTGTGAGAGGAGAGAAAAGAGGGGAGAGAGAGAGAGAAAGAGAGAGAGAGACAGAGAGAAGAGAGTAACAGTAAACTAAAGATATGTGAGGAGAGAAAAGGAAGGACAGAGAGAAAGAAAAAGAGGAGAGAGTAAGAGTAAATTCAAGATTTGTCAGAGGAGAGAAAAAGAAAGAGAGAGAAAGAAAGAGAGAGAGTAACAGTAAACTAAAGATATATGAGAGGAGAGAAAAGGAGGGAGAGAAAGAGAGAGAAAAGAGAGTAACAGTAAACTAAAGATATGTGAGAGGAGAGAAAAAGAGGGAAAGAGAGAGAGAGAGAAAGAGGAGAGAGTAACAAAGTAAAGATATGTGAGAGGAGAGAAAAGGATGGAGAGAGAGAGAAAGAGGAGAGAGTAACAGTAAACTATGGGAGGAGAAAAAAGGAGGGAGGGAGGGAGGGAGGAAGGAAAAGAGAGAGTAACAGTAAACTAAAGATATGTGAGAGGAGAGAAAAGGATGGAGAGAGAAATAGAAAAGAGAGACAAAAAAGAGAGAGAAAGAGAGGAGAGAGTAACAGTAAACTAAAGATATGTGAGAGGAGAGAAAAGGAGGGAGGGAGGGAGAGAGAGAAAGAGGAGAGAGTAAAGAGAGGAGAGAAAGGGAGAGAAACAGAAGCAAAATGGAGTTGAAAGAAAGAAATAGGAGAAAGTGAAAGAAGAGGATAGAGAGTGAGAGAGAGAGAAAGAAAGGAAGAAAGAGGGGAAGAGAAAGAGGAGAGAAAAGGGGAAGGAAGAAAAGAGGAGGTGTCACTGTGTGTGGGAGAGAGAAGAGAGAGAGCAGAGAAAGGGAGAAAGGGATACAGAAGGAAAATTGAGAAGAAAAGAAAGAGAAGAAAGAGAAACAAGAAGATAGAGAGAGAGAGAGAGAGAAAGGCGGAGAAAGAAAAGAGGAGGAGAGAGAGGAGGTATGGGAGAGAGACCAGAGAAGGGAGAGAGAGAGCAAAATGAAGAGAGAAGAGGAAAAAGCTACAGAAGCAAAATGGAGAAAAAAAAGAATAGGAGAATGTGAAAAAAAGAAGGTAGAGAGAGAGAAAGAGAGAGGGGGGAGAGATAGAAAAGAGGAGGAGAGAGAGGGGGTATGGGAGAGAGAGGAGAGAGAGAGAGAGCAGAAAAAGGGAGAGAGAGAGAGATACAGAAGCAAAATGGAAAAGAAAGAAAGAAAAGAGAGAAAGTGAAAGATGGGAGAAAGAGGAGAGAAAAGAGAGAAAGGGAGAGAGAGACACAGAAGCAAAATGAAGGAGAAAGAAACAAAGAGAAGAAAGAGAAAGAAGAGGATAGAGAGAAAGAGAGGAGGGCAGGGAGTGAGGCAAAAGAGTTGGAGAGAGAGAGAAGGAGGAAGAAGAGAAAAGGGAAGAGAGGAAACAGGGTGAGATTGTGTCAAAAGAAAACACAGATGAAGTTTAAGTCGAGTAAGAGAGCTTCAGACAGAGCAGTTCTTCCAGTTAGCGTCAGACCCAGGGGTGTTGTTGACGACGTCAGCTGCAAAGCACCGATACGATCTGACAAACACATTTATGGCGTCATCATTTCAGAAAATAAATCAGATGGCGGTGTTTTTATCAGGCCCGGCAGCACTTTACAAAAAAGGCGTCGCTGTCCCTCATCCTGCAGCGTCGTCTCCTGTGAAATCATCTTTTAAAATGATGTAACGTCGCATTATGTCCCACGGTAAAATACGATCCCGCAGTCCCTCTCTCCGCTCGCTCTTTCAACGGCGTTAGCGATAGGCCGTTCCGCTGTAATGCTGTTAGCCGTAGCCGCTGATGCTAATCCTAAACTAAATCAATCTGTCTCCCTGTTCAGCAGCTCGGCCCGGGAACAGAACCGTGAAACCTCTGGAAATGTGACGCCGATCTGACACACGGGAAACACACACTGCACAAAAAGTCTCAGCCACAACATGAGAAATGAAGTATATTTTGTTGTGGGTGTAGAAGGTGTAAGTAGGGCTGGGCGATATGGATCCAAAAATATATCTCGATATAGTTTGCTATATGTCGATATACGATATATATTTCGATATCTGTACAGGAAAAAATAACCCCCTAAAACTGAAAACTGCAAAAACAAATGTGCCAAATTCCACAAGGTCCTTTTTTTTTAATTGAAGTGTAAGAGGTCGGCAGTTCATATAGGAACATTTAAGATGACAAAAAACCCTAATTACATAAATAATAATTTAACTGTAAAATAAAAGAAATAATACATATTTCCTTCTTTTCATTCATAAATAAAACAACTCAACACAATAGGGCTGGGTATCATTCAGAATTTGCCGATACGATACATATCTCGATACGGTGAGCTTACGATTTGATATAATGCGATACGATATATTTCAAATCAGTTCGATACGGTCCAATAAAAAATAATGTCTAAATCATGGCTGTGATACTAAAAGTCTTTGTTAAACCACTTCTTGGGCAAAGTTCATATGAAACACAAACATTTTAATCATCAAAACAGTGAAAATGTCAAATGTGTCGCATAAACAAGTTTCCTTTCTCTAAACAATGAACAAAACTGTAGCTGGAACTAAATAATTTTGTAAAATATACCAAAAAAGACTCTTGGTGATATATCGATACAGCAGCCCACGATATCGATACTGTATCATCACATTAAACGATACGATATATCGATATTTCAATATTTCTGCACACCCCTACAACACAAGCTCATCTTTGCATTAACTCTGTGATCCAGACCAGAACCAGAACCATGAGCTCCTCAGGATGTTCCTTATTTTAACAGATCCATGTTATTATCCAGCAGTGAGGAGCTCTGAGGTTTAATCCCACAATCCACTGCAGATCAAACCCAACGTTTCCAAACACTATTGTACAAGTGACACTGCAACAGATTATTAATTAAAATCTTCTGCATAAATAAACTTAACAATATATAAAGCATAACGACTACAGAGTCACATCAGCCCGTTTGAGATAATAATGTGTTTAATGCAGTTTTGCGCACGTGTGTTTACATTTTACAGAAACGAAACTTAAGCGCATGGCTCATTTGCATAAACAGCACTTCTCATGCAGCTCAGCTCGTTTAGCTTCTTTCGGGCTAAAGGACGCGACTCGGTGGAATATGAGGATGTGCTGCTGATGTTCTTGTCTGTAAATGGTGGAAAAGGTTCGTGGTGCTTGAAGCTTTTCACTGGCACCAACTTTCAGCGTTCACAGCGATAGTGACGAGTGAAGGAGACACGAGCGAACAAAATCAGGGAGGCGGAGGCGACGAGAGAGAAGGTAAACAAGCGAAGCGGCCAAATCAAAACTGAATATAAGAATTATATCGATATATACGATATGTCAGAATTCATATTGAGTTTAAAAACTATCTCGATATATTTAAAATATCAAGATATCGCACACCCCTAGTGTCGGGTGACTAGAATTTCCAAATGAAAAACTGGGACACTCCGGGTTTGTGGTAGTTGGTAATAATGAGCTTGTACTAACTCAAAACTTCAAAAAACAATACCTACACTGAAAAAAATAACTTGGAAGATTTACTTGGAAAAAATCCTCGTAACAATTTGCACTAGCACTTTTTAAGTACATTTTACTGCTGTAATATCAGGTACAAAAGAGAGAGAGAGAGAGACAGAGAGAGAGGAGGAGAAAGAAAAGAAAGCAAAGAAAAGAGTAGGAGAGAGGGGGCATGGGAGAGAGCAAGGAAAGGGAGGAAAAAAATAAACAGGAAAGAGAAAAACAAGGATAGAGAGTGACAGAGAGAGAGGGGAGAGAAGGGGAGAGAGAGAGAAAGGGGGAGAAAGAAAAGAGGAGGAGGAGGAGGGGGTATGGGGGAGAGAAGATAGATCGCAAAAAAGAGAGAAAGCGATACAGAAGCAAAATGGGGGAGAAAGAAAGAAATGGAAGAAAATGAAAGAGGATAAAGAGTGAGCAAGGAGAGAGAAGGGGGGAGAAAGAAAAGAGGAGGAGATAGAGGGGGTATGAGCGAGAGAGGAGAGAGACTGGAAAAAGGGAGAGAGCAATACAGAAGCAAAATGGAGGAGAAAGAAATAGGAGAAAGAGAAAGAAGAGGATAGAGAGTGAGAGTGTGTGTGTGAGTGAGAGAGAGAAAGGGGGAGAAAGAAACAGTCATCAATGTACTCTTTTTTTAAAGTCATATTTATGTAAATATATTAAGTAAAATGTATAAAATATCTCATAATTAATTGCATTGCAGTGAAGAAATAATGCAGTAAATATGATATGTCTAGTATTTACTCATGTTTAATAAATGGTTACACTTTCTATAGTGCTTCTCCACTTTCAAGGTACTCAAAGAGCTTTACAACCACTACAAGGAACCACTCACCCTTTCACACAACCACAGTATGCAAACACTAGGGCAAGGTGGGTTAAGTGTCTTGCACAAGGACGCAATAACAGCATTCATCTGTGGGAGCTACATGAATGCTGTTTTTTTTCTTATGTCGAGAGTGGGATTCAAACTGCCAACCTTTGGATCAGTAAACAAACTCTCTTACCAAGTGAGCTACTGACGCCCCTGCCCCAGATACACAGCCGCAGAGTGCAATTCAGAAGGTCGTTGGTATTACTTAGGCTACGTTCAGACTGCAGGGCTTAACGCTCAATTCCGATTTTTTGGTGAAATCCGAGGTCGTTCACATTTCCAATTAAATGTGACTTGTATGTGATCCCCTGTGTGAACATTAAACGGCCCAAAAGTGTCCCGCATGTGCACTGGAGACACGATGACGTCAACCGCAGCGAGCGTGCTCTGTGTTTACGGAAGTTGTCCAAACATGGACACGAGCATTGAGCACCTGGAGATTTTAAAGTTCCTCTCGTACCGGAGCCAGAACATGAACAACTTACTTGTTTTAAGGAGGAGATTGAAAAGGAGAAGGACGAGGTTTTTGGCCGTGGTGTTTTGTGGGGCAGCGGCAGCGACGTCCGTTGAAAGGAACATGTGGATGTGGAGACGGAGCCAAGAGTGGTGAGTGGAGATGTGCTTCACTTCAGTGACATGGAGTTCATTAACAATTTTCACCTACTTCAGCGCAGAATAGTGACTTTTGTGCCTTGCTGATAACGTGTAGATCGGATGAATGCGCTTTGGCCGTTCACACTGAAGTCGCATGTCAAAAGATCAGATATGTATCAGTTTCAGGAGCACATATCCAAGTGGCCTGGGTCGCATTTGAAAAAATCGGATCTGTGTGGTTCAGACTGTCATTAAAAGATCAGACACAGGAACATAGGGGCCAAAAAATTAGATTTGGGTCACTTCAGGCTGCAGTCTGAACGCAGCCTTAGTATTTCTGGTTTTGTTTTATTCTGTTGTTATCACTATAACTTGCTTTTTAAGATGTTGGGTCCTGGTCTCTGATTTTATTAAATACATTTCCCTCAAAAACTGTGACTTATAGTCTGGACCGACTTGTTTTTTTCTTCTTCATTATCATTTTTTGGCTGGTGTGACTTGTACTCCGAAAAGTACGATACTGTGTTGTGAATGCTCGGAACACTTTTACATGGAGTGTTTAAATTATGTAATGCAATAATGTAATAAGCATGACATATAATTACAAACAGCTTTAATTGTGTTACTGTTATGCATTTATGTCTAATTAGAGATGAAAAATCACACGAACACACACACACACACACAAATACTACAAGAGCTGTGTTTTCTGTTTCCCTCACTAATATTGCACAGTTCAAAGCCAAAATTGCAAGATGAAGTACCCTCGTGTACTCCTTTTAATTTAGGAAAGTAGGTGTATTCTGAACACCACCGAATAAAAAAGTTACTGCGCCAGACTACAGGGATGGAACAATGTCCACATTTCTCAGTACAATATGTTCACGATATCTCACGGTACGATATTTATTGTAATATGTTTTTGAGGATAACAAAACAACTTTTTCCTCTTTAAAATGCTTGACAAGACTTCCAAAGACTTTTAAATCTAAAGAACTAAGATTTAAAAGTGCTTAGAACAGTTACTTCTTCACGTAGTCTGCACTGAAATTGAGCAAAGGATCATGGTCTATGTAGTTCCCTCTGTTTTTCTAGCTATTGCTGCACCATAATCATTGATTTAAGCGAAGAGACTTGTGATTTGATATACTGTGAGGGCCTCTGATATCACTGTGACACCTTTGACGATATGCTTATTGTTACATCCCGACATATTTTCAGTACGTGTATTCAGTTATGCTCCCAACAGTGGGTGTGTGCCAGGTTAGAAGGGTCTGCCACCTGCTTGTCTTGGTGGAAATGTTCTTGCTTTGCCTGGAATGTTCTAATACAGACATGCATCCTCGCTGTGAGCAGGGTCACCTCTCCGCAGAGTTCAACTGTCTCCATGGATATATCAGTTTAATGCCATACTGTGGAACATTCCAGGCAAAGCAGTCTGCAAAAAAAGACAAGACGTGATTACAATTATTGCTATAGGCGAGTTTCATTGTTGACAAAAGCGCGCGTTGCATGCTGGGAATTATTTTGGTTGGCGGCAAGAAACACTAATTCAACATGACGGACGGAGCGAGAAAGCACGTAAAGGGTATTGATCCCGGTTATTTATCCACTCTAACGGCAGAGGACCCAAGACCATTTGACCAGAAATTGGTCATAAGCATCGATGGAGCCAAATCACCCTTTTCAACCCCGACAAAGCCTGGACCAAACCAAATTTCTGGTCAGAATCGCCAACTACCTGGACAAATATTCACTTCGCCGAAACTCCTGGGCCATTTACAGCAGAAAAGATGAAAGCCTCCAAGATAATGCAGCAGGAATTTACCATTATCGGGGATAAATACCTGAGGTTACGCACTGTGTTTGACGCTATCATGTTTCTTGCCTCCGACCAAAATATTTCCCAGCATGCAACGCGGGCTTACGTCAGCTGAAACTCGCCTATAAAACTAAATAATAGTAGTTTTAATCACAAACAGTGTGACAGATATACAGAACATACATCATTGTTTCAACTACTCCAAATGATAATCTTCAGTCTGTTTTTTGCAGTGAGTCCTGCTGTTTACGTGGACTCTGCCAAATGTGAAATATGTTTGGAGAGTGCTAGAATTAGAGGGAAAATCACTAATTAAAAAGATGAGGACGCGCGGATACAGAAGAGAAGAGAGTGTAATCCACACACGTTTGGGAAAGTCAGTATTAGTAGATTATGAAGAAACAGAAGATTTTATGATGAGATGAACAGTGCAGAACAGAGCTATGGACCGTACAAGTTTTATTCATTTAAAGAAAAAGTTTTTGTGAATAAAACCTCATGGTAATGTTTGTTCAGTGGTTACACTAGTGGAGTTTTTAATCAGCATGGTGAAAAATAGAACTAGTTCATTTGAAACAGTTTGCAGTGGTGCAAATGTATTTACATTATAAACTCTGAGCATTTTGATTGTAGAGATGCACCAGCTTTTTCAGTTCCAGTCACAGAGTGTATAAAAGAAGTGGACTAAGCAAGTGTGACGTCATCCATAGAGTTCAGCGCCACTTAAATGAGGCTCATGATTCTAATGGTTACAGGAGAGAATTTGGAGGCGGGCTCTATGTTATGAACAGGATACTTTTTGATGGACAAAATAGCGAAAAAAAAATTCAGGATCATGTAGAATGGGTTAATAGGAACATTTTAAGACCAAAATGACGAGGCTCACTGCAGCAATTACAGAGAGAGGGGCGACAAGATCTTAATGTATATCCTGGACCTCCAGAGGATAATACTCAGTAGATAGAACTCTGTGGTGCTCTTTGGGGAAAGGAAGTCAGTTTAAAGATGCAAAAACCCAAGGCACTCGTTGGTTAAAATAAAATGCCTTTATTAATTTACGGCATGTCTTAATGGACAACTTACAAAGTCCTGATGTGTTTCAGCCTATGGCTTTCCTCAGGGGACAAGCAGAATTCTGAGTAAACCATTTGAGTTAAATACAAGAAACCCACCAATAGGGCTGCTCCACCTGGAAGAGGAGGAGTGGAGATTCACCTGTGGACACTACCTGAGACATGTCATAAGATGGCAGTGTTAAAACCATGGGACATCATAGGGTATATAAACACTCATTATGCACAAAAATATATAAAAAGATCCTAATGTAAGTTAATTGGAGCCAGAGTCAGAAGGAGCCGGAAGAGCCTCCGGGAGAATGTCCTATTTGGCACACGGCGGCTACAGTGTTAGCTCTGTCCACTCATATATATACGGTCTATGGTTCCGATACTGATTTCAATACTGAATATCAAGCGATACCTGTGTTAAAAAAAACTGTATTTATTTTGTGAAAGGTGTGTTGTGTAACTTTTCTGTTGGAGGGTCCTTCACATGCTTTTCTTCATGGAAATTTTATTGCTTTGTCTGGAATGTTAAACCTTTTTTATCTTCACGCTCACTGAACCTGACCAAGTTACAGATCAGCTCTGTGAAGAGGCGACCCCGCACACAGTCAGAATGCCTGTTTTTTCTGAGCTACAAAACCACCTGTAATTGAATAAATGTAAAGTCGAACTGTTTAATTCACAGCAGAGCAATGACATACCCATAGAAACAAGCTTGTGACGCACCTCCAACCAAAGAATCAGATAATCCACCTTTTAAAACGAAAATAAAATGTGACAAAGCTGATCCGAAGGTGTTATGTAGCTGTTGTTTATCTTTCAAGTTTCTTCTGAACAGCTCCGTGTAATAAAAGTTCAAACATTATGAGACTTTCTGAGCCGACTACAACCAGTACATAGATTTATAACATCAGAATATGATGAATGAACCAATATTTGGAAACCAATATAAGTGTCGGCAAACATTCCAGTATCGGCTTCGATATCTAATACCAATATCAGACTGGTGCTTTCCTAATAATTGTGCAACCGTAATGGGTTTATGATCGCTTTTCACAGCTTCCAGACGTAAAGCAAATAACAACTAGCATGCAAACTGTGCACTTCCTGATTATTGACCATTATAACACTTCCTCAAGAGCTGCTTATACAATATATCTGTCCTGGGCAAGACACATTTGACTCAAATACAATGTGTAAAAAAATCTGGGTCTTTAAAATTCACACTAGTTTCTATTCCTGGAGCTAAAATGGGCTCTCTGTGGGGAAGCAGAGGTGATTTTTGACTGAACCAAATCAATTCAACGTTTCACAGTGAAGTTTGACAAAGACACACAATCACTTTCTTTGTGCTCTCTCCTGTGTACCGCCTGTGACAATCAGAGCAGATTCAGGCAGATCTTTACGGGCCTTACCTCATTTTCGCTCTGCAGGTTTTACTTCGGTTCAGATCTGAGCTTAAATGTTTTGGGGGGAGGACCCAAACTGTCACTTCCTGGGTTTTATAGCGAAAGTAAAATTCAGTGCTGTCATCTGAACCAAAGTTTAAGAGTAAAGATGTTTCGTAGCTCAACCAAGCAGCTTCTTCAGTTCTGGAATTGCCGATATCTACTGAACTAAAGGTAAAAGGTCGCTGTTGACTTGAAAACTACCACTTCATGACATCACAAGTTGGAACAGAGCTTTGGGGATGTAGACAGACTAATAAAGGGTTACTGATGGGCTGTAACAGTACATGTATTTGTGCCAAACCGTTTCAGTATGGGACGTTCGGTTCGGTACAGGGCTGTGCAATTCACGCAATTTGTGTGTGTTTACATTCCCTCACTACATGTGCAGCTACACGGAAAGTTTGCCCCTTTAATATTCACGAAGGAACTGGTTCGTGATTGGAGTGGCAGTGTTTCCTGTAGCACTTTATAGGTAGGGTGGCCGTCTTGACAACAGTTGCCCCCCCGCCTTGAAAACATCCATCCGAACTTGTGAATCCTTACAAAACTACAGTTATCGCAGCCCGGTCCTCACTTTTGCCTTTCTCCAGCATGAAATCTCCACCACCCCCCGTCTCCCAGCAGATCTGCACTTACCACAGACAATAAGGACAAGTTGGTTTTTCTGGCCAAAAATATGAAGATTGAGTAAAACTTCATGTTGGAACCGTTAGTGCTGTGCTTCTTTCTTTACTGTTTACAAGGAATGTATTTTTTATAATATTTCATACATTTATATCTTCTTTGAGAATATTTTATTTCATTTATTAGTATTACCAGCAGCACTTCGCATTTATCAAATTGTTAGTTTAATAAACACACAAATTAACAACAAGCAAATGGTTGTTGCAAATGGTATTATGTTCCCATACTGAACCGAAAATGAACCAACCGTGACCTCAAAACCAGTGTACGTACCGAACTGTTATTTTTGTGTACCGTTACACCTCTAGTTACTGATGTTTTTGACGAGGTAACAAAATTGTAACATGGTTTAATGCTCTCAAAAGTCAAATTTGTGTAATATATGAACCTCAAATACGAAGGTACTCAGTTAAATAAGTACAGTTTTAAAAGGCCAGAATGCACTGGAACTGTAAAGGTGTAACTTTCCTGGTGGAGTTTTCTGTCACTTACTTGTTTCTATGGAGATATGGCTTTGTCTGGAATGTTCCAAAGTATAGCATTACAATAACAGTCAAAAGTTTGGACTCACCATCTCTTTCAGTGTTTTCTATATGTTTAGGACTTTAAACATTTGTTTCTTTTCATACTGAGTATTCATATCTTACTTCATATATTTAAAGTCTTCTGTGCATATATCAAATGTAAAAAATAGGTAACATATTGAACAAAAGACATTGAATGAGTGAGTCCAAACTTTTGACTGGCAGTGTACGTGTTATGTAACAAGTGAAGATATTGTGTATTTGTATTGTATTGCTGAGGCACTGACTGTGAACAAGAAATCATCTTTTCTGTTCTTATTTTTCCAACTGACACTGGAGGGGGTTAAAATAAGTCTTACTTCTGCCCACTCCATTTCGAGTTTCAATCTTCATTTGTATGAGCTAATCTTGGACTCAGATTGTACAGATTGCGTTCATCTCTGCACCACCTTCTGCCTGTTCTTCTGTGACACAGCTCCAAGTAAAGATGATTATTGTGTTTCTAATATCAGTCTTGCATTTGTTTTCTTTTCTGCCTGCTAAAAAATAAACTTTCAAAAACAGGCATTCTTACTGTGAATGTGTTCACCTCTCCCCAGACCTGACCTGTAACTTTGCTTTAGCACAGATAGTGTTGTCACAGTACTAAAATGTCAAACTCGATTTCGATACTAAGCAATAGAATCGATGCTCAATGTGATTCCGATACCACAATGATAATAAAATCAGTCTTTAATTAGACAACATGTGACTGTGAACGGGGTGTAGTGAGTGTGGTACGCGGGGGTTCGCCGTCCAACCACTTCTCCTGATATAATAAAATAAAATAACATCATAATATAAAATAGCTACAACTTAAATGTCAAACCGGAGCTATTGGCAACGGTGAAAACAACCTGTGCAGGCTCATGATATCTGCACTACTGTCCTGTAGAGACCTGAGCAAGGACTAAAACAGGACTGAACCAAGACTGAACCAGAACTAAACCAGGACTAAACCAGGAGGACTGAACCAGGACTAAACCAGGAGGACTAAACCAGGACTAAACCAGGAGGACTGAACCAGGAGGACTAAACCAGGAGGACTAAACCAGGACTAAACCAGGAGGACTGAACCAGGACTAAACCAGGAGGACTGAACCAGGACTAAACCAGGAGGACTAAACCAGGACTAAACCAGGAGGACTGAACCAGGACTAAACCAGGAGGACTGGAACCAGGACTAAACCAGAGGACTAAACCAGGGACTAAACCAGGAGGACTGAACCAGGACTAAACCAGGAGGACTGAACCAGGACTAAACCAGGAGGACTGAACCAGGACTAAACCAGGACTAAACCAGGAGGACTAAACCAGGAGGACTAAACCAGGAGGACTGAACCAGGAGGACTAAACCAGGAGGACTAAACCAGGAGGACTAAACCAGGACTAAACCAGGACTAAACCAGGACTAAACCAGGAGGACTAAACCAGGAGGACTAAACCAGGAGGACTAAACCAGGACTAAACCAGGAGGACTAAACCAGGAGGACTAAACCAGGAGGACTAAACCAGGAGGACTAAACCAGGACTAAACCAGGACTAAACCAGGAAAAACCAGGAGGACTAAACCAGGAGGACTAAACCAGGACTAAACCAGGAGGACTAAACCAGGAGGACTAAACCTGGACTAAACCAGGAATGAACCAGGAGGACTAAACCAGAACTGAACCAAAACTGAACCAGGACTGAACCAGGACTAAATGAGGACTGAACCAGGACTGAGTGTCGGGACGGGCCCGGATGTGCGGCCCTGTAGACTGTCAGGGTGCAGAGCTCCACGGGCTTGGGGTTTTCTCTCGCTCTCAAATTCGAGATTAGTCCTGGTTTATCCTGTTTAGTCCTGGTTTATTGTTGGTTTAGTCCTGGTTTATCCTGGTATCCTGGTTTAATCCTGGTTTAGTCCTGGTTTAGTCCTGTTTTAAACCTAGTTTAGTCCTGATTCAGTCCTGGTTCATGTCTTGTAGCCAATGATTTATGTTCTGTAGGTGATTATAAATGGCGTTAATGTTAGTAACATGATTCTGCATCATTTTGAGTAAAAAAACATCAAATATTACACATTTTTACTGGGTTGGCGCCTTTTATTAATAAACAAACAAAAAAATCCCCACTACACCACTGACTGTAAATCTGACTTTTTTAGTAGTGACACCTGCTTAAATGATCTAGTTTCGATATTTGTTTCAGTATCAATTTGTACCTGATTTTCGATACTTTTGATAGATGGCGTAGCCTCCAGTAAAAGCTCCACGGTGCAGCTTTACCATGTCTCTACGCCCTTTCTACAGCAGACTCAAGCGTAGTTTCCCTTTCATGCTGTTTTTTGTGCAGAAAATCTCCTGCGCTGGACCCGGTGCGACCCGATTTCCTCCTGATTTATGCTCGCCCTCGCTCGGATCTGACACGTCTTTGTTCTGCTCTGGGACATAAATCTCATCGCCCCCTGGAGGAGCCCACGTGACCTGCAGGAGCGAGCACAGGGCCTATAGTGCACGTAATACACACAGAACGCACAGTAAAGACGCAGCAGCACAGAGCCTAGAGTACACAAAATACACACAGTACACGCAGTACACACAGTAGACAGGGTAAAGACGCAGTAGCAGCAGACACAGGGGAGATTCATGGGGCTGGTTTAAAGAGCCAGAGCAGCTTAAGCTTAGGTCAGCTCTGCGTCTCCTGGGAACTTTTTTCTGTCTGACGGATAATAGAGCTGTGAGATGAACTGCAGTGAAAACAGAATCTGAATTTGAATGGACGCAATTAGCAAATCATCATCAACAGCTAAAACATTTGGAGTGCTGTGGTTTCTTTCACAAACAACAAAATCTCCTGTTTTATTTGTTATGAAAACGGCTAACAGTGTAGTTTAGATCAGCACAAACAAGTTCTGAATTCTTGTATTTGTTTGTCAGTTCAGATTTCAGTCTTTTTGTCAGTTCTTCTGGACAAGTTTAAATGTGGACTTTGAACAGAATCCTATGAGTAAAGGTGCACTGTGTAACTTTTTCTGGTAGGGGGTCCACCACAAGCTTGTTTCCCTGGAGATTAGGGGTGTAACGGTATATGGTTCGCGCCAAACCGTTTGGATGCGGGACGTTCACGAGTGTGCACGAGTGAGTTCACGCAATTTGTGTGTGTTTACATTCTCCCGCTACATGTGCAGCTACACAAAAGGCTCGGCTCTTTAATATTCACGAGGGAACTTGTCCATGATTGGGGTGGCAATGTTTCCCACAACGCTTTATAGTTAGGGAGGTAACCTTGATAACAACTGTCCCCCGCCTTGACTACGTCTTTCCAAACTACGTGAATCCTCTGAGACTACGGTTGTCACACTGCGGTCCTCAATTTCGCCTTTCATCAGCACATATGACATTGACATTGGAACTGCAGCAGATCTGCACTCACCACAGACAATGTGGATAAGTTTTTTTTTTGTGGCCAAAAATATGAAGATTGAGTAAAACTTCATGCTGGAATTGTTAGTGCTGCACTTTACTTTTTGAAAGTTTTGTTTACTGTTTACAAGAAATGTATTTTTATAATATTTCATACATTTGTTGCTTATTTGAAAATATTTTATTTAACTTATTAGTATTACCAAGCAGCATTTTGCATTTATTTTATTTTCCTGTTTGTATAATGTTAAAACAAATTGTTGGTTTAATAAACACACAAATAAACAAATGAACCAAACTGTTACTTCAAAACCGAGGTACTTACCAAACCGTGATTTTTGTGTACCGTTACACCCCTAACAGAGATAGTACTGCTTTCCCTGATAAGTTTGTAAAAGTTTCACAGTATGGCATTAAACCCATCCATGTTGCATTTATTCAATTACAGGTGTTTTACTGCTCAAAAATATTACGACAAACTTGCATTTCTACAACGAGTGAGCACACTTCTTCACAGATCTGACTTGTAACTTGGTCTGGGGGCTTGTCTCCATGGAAACAGGTAAGTGTAAGACCAGCAGGTGGTGGACGCTCAACCAGAAAGTTACACAGTGCACCTTTAAAATGATAATCTATGACATGATTTTGGACGTTTTAAATCACAACATTGATCAAAAATGATGTAAAAAAACAAAAAACAAGTCAACTGAAAAATGACATTGCCATAAACAATGGAAAATGGGAGTAGATTGGACCAATGTCTTGAATCCAGGAGAAAAAAGATGACTCAAACATCACTCGAAATACAACTTCAGACGGTCTATAAGAAGAAAACTACTAAATGGCTAAAAGCTCTGGAAGTCCATTTGGAATAGGTCCGCTTTAAAACATAAATCGTAAACTCTATTCTCAGTCACAATTTCCCAAAACGTTCATCCCTAATTTGTATTTTATGAATCTATGACTGTAAGATGAAAGCGGCAGCGTGTAAAGCCGAGACTTACGGAACCCTGTCAGAACTGAAGAAGCCTTTTGGATGAGTGACTCTGAGCAGTTAACAGAATTACATTTTCTTCTGCAAGTGAGAGTGAGACGAGACTCAAATCCCACCAGATGAGACCAGAGGGAATGAGACAAGAGATTTGACACACAGTGGAAGAAATATGTAAAGCTTTTCAGTGAAATCATCGATACAAAACCAAATTACTACAAGAGGCAATGCACTCTTTAGCCATGTATTGTAATTAGGTATCAAGCTTTTTCAGTTCCTATAACGATACCGATACTTTCACTTTAAATGTGCATTGTGTACAAGCAGATGACAGACCTCCAACCAAAAAGTTTCACAGTGCACCTTTTAAAGGTTGTATAGAGGATTTTCCAAGGAACGAGAAACCCAGCTCCCTACGTAGAAACGCCTCCTCCCGCCTCCTCCTTACACCAGAAACAGGTTTGTTTACAGCCGGTGCGCTGCACATGACTTGTAAACAACTAACTACAGTGTTGGTTATTCAAGGTGGAGAAGTGAGGAGCGGGGGGAGCGGGTGCGCGGACATTTCGTGCGCGGACGAGAAGTGAGGAGCAGCGGGAAGAGCGGAGCAGGGAGAGGAGAGAGAGAGGAGAGGGAGAGCGGTGCACGGAGATTCCGTGCCCGGAGAAGTGAGGAGCAGGGGGAAAAGCGGATCGGGCAGCGGGGACAGGAGCAGGAAAGGGGTGCAGAGAAGGTTGCGCGGAGATTCAGTGCGAATGAACTAGCTACAACACGCAGCAGCAAGCGGACTCTTTCTTTGCCTTGAAAATTACGTTTTCAGACATAGGATATCGCTTTCGTGTCCTGAAAAACGTTTGTCTAGCTCTTGGAAATAAAGTACGTTTTCATAATAAGCAGAAGTGACCTGTCCAGGAGTAATTTGGCGACCAGTGCGTCAGTCTTTAGACCCTGCGTCTGCTTCAGTCGCGCCATCGCTGGAATGAATCTTCAAGAATCACCTTAGTTTGGCTTCGCTGCTTTTCCCCTTGTCTTCTTCTTTCAGCGACCTCAAAAACTGACTTTCTTTTGCGGCTAACTGCTCCTGGATTCTTTTCTGCCATTGCAACAAACTTTGTGCGAACTGCGAGGAAGATATAGGTAAAAAAAAAGCCGCTAAGAACTGTTGCGTTGGTGGAGTAAACAGCGTCTGTGCGTCTTGCGTCTGTGGACTGCGTGACAGGCGTACGTAAACCACGTACCGGCGGCGCGCAGGCAAGTCAGTTACGCTAGAAACGTAGGGAGATTGACTTGACAGCCTGTCAGCTAACAGATAACGAGGCAGTGTCGTTATCTATTGGCAAATGTTTAGCCCCACCACGTCCAGAGTTGATGAATTTTTATTCTCTTTTTTTTTGTCATCATAATTACAAGGCTACTGCACCTCTATAATGCTATCATTGACAACTTGAAACAAAAAAAAATCCTCCATACAACCTTTAAGTATCCGCTGGTATATAATATTAACCGATACCAATTGTAGAGATAGAAGATGCCACACAGATTTCCTTAAAACACACTTAACTTACAGTTAAACAAGAGATTAAATTGTGTTTTGTAACTGGTATTTATCTTTCAAATCACCACTAAACAGCTTTGTATGAGTGAAAGCACTATGTCACTTTTTGGTTGGGGGTCTACCACCTGCTTGTTTCTATGGATACGTCATTGCTCTGTTTGGAATGTTCCACAGTATGCCATTAAACAGCTCTACTTTACATGTATTCAATTACAGGTGATCTTATTGTTCAAAATACCAAGAACAGGTATTCTGACTGTGAGTGGGGTCGTCTCTCCACACTCAAGTTCCACTGACCTGGCTTGGTTTGGTCTCCATGGCGATAGAAAGGTTTAATGACACATTCTATTCAACGTTGGCAGTGGATAAATCCAAGTCAGTTCTCCTGACATCCATTGTAAATGTGTTTCGTAGCAACAGTTGGGGAAAATATGGATGTCTGAGAAAGTTTAATGTAACGTCAGGTATGGCGAGCTCCTGCTAATTATAGTCTGTTAATATTAGTTGTCGCTGCTCAGTTATGGCAGTTTGACTATTACATGTTCAGAAATTATGTCAAATGAAGTCTGAATATAAGGGCTGAACTATCTATCGTTTTGGATCGAAAATCGTAATCTCAGACAAAATGATTTTGGGAGCGTCAAAGCCAAGTTTTCTGCATTTCTCCTAAAGCCCAGTTTTAAAGGCGAAGTATAGTTCTGCGTCAGCTCAACGCACACGGCCGCCGTCGTTTTTGATTTACGGATCTGCGTCGAGGTCTATGCGCCATGAAGTAATTCACCACCACAACACTAGGAGGCGAGGATTTAAACCTGGTGTTTGTGTAAAGTTCAACATTAACCATCTCCAACGCGATATATACACACACAACAGACTCAGCATCATCAGCACATCCTCTGTCATAAAAAGAACACACATACTCCACTGAGTCGTGTCCTTTAGTCCGACAGAAACTGACTGCATCAGGACACACGGAGCAAGCAGTTTTTTTCAGAGCACTTATTGTTTATGCAAATTAGCCATGCGGTTTTAAGTTTAGTTTCTCTAAAACATAAAAAATGTGCGCTAATGTTCCAGTGTGAAATCGTCGGTGCAGGACTCTGGTATCATGTAAGTTTCTGTGATGTTTGCAAATGCTCATGTGCACTGAAACTTGGATGAAATCAAAATCGCAATATCTGCCAGAAAAAAACGCAATTCAATTTTTTTCTTAAAATAATTCAGCCCTACTAAATTACACTACAAAGTTTTTAGAAGACACTTTCTCTACACATACACTTAACTTAACATATCAAAAGAACCAAAAGACAATTATCCCTGTTTACTGTGTGTTCCCATTTCTGCTGTGACGTAAATCCAACCGACTCGATCTGCACCGAACCAGCCCGAGTTTGTGTTTCGAACCCTGATTTGATTCAGTGCACTTTCTCGAGGTTGGAGGTCGTTTTCCCAGAGTTCCGAGCTCAACAGAAGGCAGCATAACACCATACTGTGGAACATTCCAGACAAAGCAATAACATGAAAGAAAAGTACAGTATTTGACAGATCCTGCACCAGAAAAGTTACATAGTACATTTTAACTGTACCAGTATGAGTATGGGTGCATCCCTAGTTGTACTGTAACATCTCGATGACAGACTGACGGTGTAAAATCTGAAATAGATCCTGAGACCTTCTGGCTCCGGGGCGGCAGAACTAAACACTCCACCAGCGTGTCCTGTCTCCCTGAACGTCTCCGTGAAAAACAACGTTGATATAAAAGCAGTGTGAGGTATTCTCCAGCGTGGAAGAACGAAAAGACAGGAGAAAAGGAGAGGGAGGGATGGAAAAGAGAAAGAGGGGGAGTGCGGAGGACGGGAGGGGACGGAGGGATAGAGAGGGAGAGAGAGGTGGAGATGGAGAGATAGAGATTGAGAGGTGGCGTGATAGAGAGATAAAGAGGTAAAGGGATAGAGAGGTCAAGATAGAAAGAATGAGAAGTAGAGATGAAGAGATAGAAGTAGAGAGATTGAGAGGTAGCGTGATAGAGAGATAAAGAAATAGAGAGGTCAAGATGGAGAGAATGAGAAGGGTAGAAATGGAGAGATAGAGGTAGAGTGATAGAGAGATTGAGAGGTAGTGTGAAAAGAGAGATAGAGAGGTCAAGATGGAGAGAATAAGAAGTAGAGATAGAGAGAATGTGAAGTCGAGATGGAAAGATAGAGAGGTAGAGAGATAAAGAGGTTAAGATAGAGAGAATGAGAAATAGAGAGATAGAGAAGAAGAGATAGAGAGAATGAGAAGTAAAGATGGAGAGATAGAGTGGTAAAGATAGAGAAGTAGAGATAGAGAGAATGAGAAGTAGAGATGGAGAGATAAAGACATAGAGAGATAGAGAAGTAGAGATGGAGAGATAGAGACATAGAGAGATAGAGAAGTAGAGATGGAGAGATAGAAGACATAGAGAGATAGAAAAGTAGAGGTGAGAGAGATAGAGACATAGAGAGATAGAGCAGTAGAGATGGAGAGATTGAGAGGTAGAGTGATAGAGAAGTAGAGATGGAGAGATAGAGGTCAGGATAGAGAGAATGAAACGTAGACATGGAGAGATAGAGGTCAAGATAGAGAGAATGAGAAGTAGAGGTGAAGAGATAGAGACATAGAGAGATAGAGCAGTAGAGATGGAGAGATTGAGAGGTAGAGAGATGAATAGATAGAGAGGTCAAGATAGAGAGAATGAGAAAGGCTGATAGAGAGAATGAGAAGTAGAGATGGAAAGATAGAGGTAATGAGATAGAGGGATGGAGACAGAGATGGGGAGAGAGGTAGAAAGGTAGAGATAGAGAGAATGAAGATAGTGAGAGAGGTGGAGAGATATAGAGATGGAGAGGTAGAGATAGAGAGATAGAGAGACAGAGTGATAGAGAGATGGAAATAGAGAGCATAGAGAGGTGTGGTGTTTAGTGAAGTGTCTCTTTATAAATGATTCATGTTCGAGGAGCTCCTGAGACAGCTGCTGCCCTCAGCTACACATCTGTCCAGAGAAAAGACAGGGAAGGAAAGAGAGAGAGAGAGAGAGAGGAGGAGAGAGGGTACGTCCACATCTGTCCAAGAGGAAAGAGAGAGGAGAGAGGGAGAGGAGAAGGAGAGAGGGTATGTCCACATCTGTCCAAGAGGAAAGAGAGACAATGAGAAAGGGAGAGAAGGAGAGAGGGTACATCCATATCTGTTCAGAGAAAAGAGAGAGAAGAAGAGAGGGGAAGGAGAAGGAGAGAAGGAGAGAGGACAGGTCCACATCTGTCCAGAGAAAAGAGAGAGAAGAAGAGAGGGGAAGGAGAGAAGGAGAGAGGGAATGTCCACATCTGTCCAGAGAAAAGAGAGAGAGAAGGAGAGAGGGAGAGGAGAGAGAGATAAGGAGAGAGGGAGAGAGGAGAGAGAGAGTACGTCCACATTTGTCCTCAGGAAAGAGAGAGAAGGAGAGAGGAAGAGGGGAGTTAGAGAAGGAGAGAGGGTATGTCCATAACTGTCCAGAGGAAAGAGAGAAAAGAAGAGAGGGAGAGAAGAGGAGAGGGAGAGAAGGCGAGAGGTTACGTTCACATCTGTCTAGCAGAAAGAGAGAGAATAAGAGAGGGAGAGGAGAAAGAGAGAGGGCACATCCACATCTGTCCAAGAGAGAGGGAAGAAGAGAGCCACAAGAAAACAGGAGGAGGAGAGTGAGGATGAGATGAGTTTTGTCCACAGAGAAGAGAGGGAGAGGAGGAGCGGAGATAGAGGGAGGAGACGAAGGGAGGCAGAAGAAAGCAGCAGGAGCAGAAGAGAGACCACAGGGGAGTGACGGAGAGAAAAAGAAGGTGAGAGGGAGAGGTGCTATGTCTACATCTGTCCATACGGGAGAGAAAGACGGAGGAGAGGAAAAGAAAGGAGGAGGAGGAGGAGGAGGAGGGGGTGGGCTGTCTAAATCTGTCCACAGAGGAAAGGAAGAGGGAGAGAGGGAGGAGAGGAGATGGGGTCAACATCTGTTCATATCTGAGGGAGGGAAGAGAGGGAAGTAAGATGGAGAGAGAGAGCAGGAGAGGAGAGGAGAATAACAATGAAAAATGATGAACTTGCCATGATGAGGAAGGGCATCTGGCATAAAATTGTGCTAAGTTACCTGAGATAATAAACAAAAATGTGAAATATTAAAGAAGAAATACTGCGCTTGTGTCTCCAAATCCAACTTTGAGAAGATAAATAAGAAGAAGAAACATCTAAAAAAAAAACTTGACTATTTAAATGTTTTATTACAAAAACATGATCTCATTTTTGTTTTGGTTAATTTCCCAAATATGTCCGTCCTCTCCGTCCTGTGATTACGGCTTTACCTGTCAGCTCAGGTTTACGTCCAGTTTCCAAGTTTCAAAGTTTGTCTGAAGCTCCATCTGCTCCAGTCGGAGTGTGAGGAGCATCTGGAGCTGGTTCACTTTGAATAAACAGAATAAAAGGAGAGAGGAGACAGGCGCAGACAGGTGCAGAGTCAGAGGAGAGGAGCCAGAGGAGCTGACAGGTGCAGAGCCAGAGGAGAGGAGCCAGAGGAGCTGACAGGTGCAGAGCCAGAGGAGAGCCAGAGGAGCCAGAGAGAGCAGAGAGAGGAGCCAGAGAGAGAGAGAGAGCCAGAGGAAGAAGAGCCAGAGAAGAAGAGCCAGAGGAGCAGAGCAGAGGAGAAGAGCCAGAGAAGAGCCAGAGAGCCAGAGAGAGCAGAAAAGAAGAGCAGAGAGCAGAGAGAAGAGCCAGAGCAGAGCCAGAGGAGAAGAGCCAGAGGAGAAGAGCCAGAGAAGAGCCAGAGGAGAAGAGCCAGAGGAGAGAGCCAGAGGAGAAGAGCCAGAGAAGAGCCAGAGGAGCAGAGCCAGAGGAGAAGAGCCAGAGGAGCAGAGCCAGAGGAAGAGCCAGAGGAGCAGAGCCAGAGGAGAAGAGCCAGAGGAGAAGAGCCAGAGAGAGAGCCAGAGGAGAAGAGCCAGAGGAGAAGAGCCAGAGGAGCAGAGCCAGAGGAGCAGAGCCAGAGGAGAAGAGCCAGAGGAGAAGAGCAGAGCAGAGGAGAAGAGCCAGAGGAGCAGAGCCAGAGGAGAAGAGCCAGAGGAGAAGAGCCAGAGGAGCAGACAGAAGAGATGGGCGCCAGTAATACCCTCCCGCAGATTAATACTGCTGTTGTGTCCTTGCGCAAGACACTTAACCCGCCTCACCAGTGTCTGTGTACACTGTTGTTCCTTGATGCTGTGAGAGCCTTGAAGGTTGAAAAGTGCTGTATAAAAATGTGAACATGTGACCAAGATAAAAATGAATGAATGAATGAAAATCTAAACCAGAGTCTAAAATGGGAGTTTTTCTAAATCAGTCTTGATTAAAATGTGATTAATTCCACAGCTGGAGAAGAGACACAAACCAATATTTAGAGATGACAGTGCCCATATCACTCTGTTTTCTGATTTATGTTACAATATTATTTCTTCATCAGAAACATACCAGGAGTTGTGTTCTGTTTTTATACATCTTCATTAGAACCATTTAGATAATTTCAGAACTGGAATTGTCAATCTCTACTGAACAAAACTACCGCTTCATGACATCACAAGGTGGAACAGAGCATTTTGAGCTTTAGAGATGTAGACAGATTAATAATAAAGGATCACTCAAACATGTGTGAATGAAACAAAACGCAACTCTAGGTCTGTTTTTGATGAAGTAACAGCATTTTAACTAGGGATGGACATTCAATGAAATTTTCTTACTGAATCATCGGGAGAATTAACAATCGATTTTCAATTAATCATTAACGTTTTTATATTAAAATGATCATCTTTATTATTACTATCACTAATCTGCATAAGAAAGCCCTCAACTTTACAACATATAAACCATAACCACTACAGAGCCACATCAGTTCGTTTGAGATTATAATTCAGGTTTGTCCACATTTGTTTACGTTTTACAGAAATAAAACTTAAAACCACATGGCTCATTTGCATAAACTATTGTGTTGAAAAAAAAACAGTTCTTTCATGATGCAGCTTCTATCGGACTAAAGGACACGACTCTGTTCTGTGTGTGTGTGTGTGTGTCGGGTTAGAGATGGTTCATGTTTTCAGATGTGTGCAGGTTTAGCGCAGCTCTTTATTTAACACTTATTTCACTCACTTGATTTATTTTGGCTGCTGTTGTGATGAAAAGACTGAAAAGTGTTTGTCTTTTGGATGCATGTGCACTACATTTTATGTTGTAGTAACCAGTAGGGGTGGGTGACATCTCGATATTTTAAATATATCGAGATAGTTTTTAAACTTGATATGAATTCTGACATATTGTATATATCGATATAATGCTTATATTCAATTTAGATTTCGGCGCTTCGCTTGTTTACCTTCTCTCTCGTCAACTCCGCCTCCCTGATTTTGTTCGCTCGTGTCTCCTTCACTCGTCACTATCGCCCTGAACGCTGAAAGTTGGTGCCAGTGAAAAGCTTCAAGCACCACGAACCTTTTCCACCATTTACAGACAAAACCATCAGCAGCACATCCTCATATTCCACCGAGTCGCGTCCTTTAGCCCGAAAGAAGCTAAACGAGCTGAGCTGCACGAGAAGTGCTGTTTATGCAAATGAGCCATGCGCTTAAGTTTCGTTTCTGTAAAATGTAAACACACGTGCGCAAAACTGCATTAAACACATTATTATCTTGTCGTTATGCTTTATATATTGTAAAGTTTATTTATGCAGAAGATTTTAATGAATAATCTGTTGCAGTGTCACTTGTACAATAGTGTTTGAAAATGTTGGGTTTGATCTGCAGTGGATTGTGGGAAACCTCAGAGCTCCTTATGTTGGTGAGGAACATGGATCTGTTAAAATAAGGAACATCCTGAGCTGCTTCTGCTGAAGGAGCTCATGGTTCTGGTTCTGGTCTGGATAACAGAGTTAATGCAAAGATGAGCTTGTGTTGAGTTGTTTTATTTATGAATGAAAAGAAGGAAATATGTATTATTCTTTTATTTTACAGTTAAATTATTATTTATGTAATCAAGGATTTTTTATAATCTTAAATGTTCCTATATGAACTGCCGACCTCTTACACTTTAATTTAAAAAAAAAAGACCTTGTGGAATTTGGCAGATTTGTTTTTGCAGTTTTCAGTTTTAGGGGGTTATTTTTTCTTGAACATATATCGAGATATATATCGTATATCGAGATATAGCAAAATATAGGGAGATATATTTTTTGATCCATAACGCCCAGCCCTAGTAACCGGGATACTGTGTTTACATGCACCATGATGAAACCGGGATACTCAAAAACCCTGATCGCACCCAGGACACTGATGTGCTGTAAACACACTGACTGAGTGGTGCAGTGTCTCCAAGGAGCCAGAGTCCAAACATGAAACTGTGAGGTACAACTCCAGTGTTTGTGTCAGACGCAGCCTCGTCTTCTGCACAGCAACTTACATTCGGTTTATCGATTAAAAATTTACGTGAAGGATGAAATTCTTAATGATCAATTATTGATTAGTTAACAAATCATGCCCATCTCTTATTCTAACATGCCTAAAAGCTCACAACAGTCAATTTTGCATAATATAGGACCTTTAAACAAGAACTGGGAGTATGAGACAAAGACATATACAAAAATGACGGTATATTTGAAGTCTGATAGATTTCTGTACAGTCCTTAAACGAAGAAAAACCTGCACACTTGCTCTTACTTGTTAATAGTGAGTTTTATTAGATCATTAACAATGTTTCAGCACTAGACCTTCATCAATAAATACTTGAGACCTTCCAGAATAAACCAATCTTGTTGCGAGACGAGACTGCTATAAAACCACGGCTCCGAATTTAACTTAGCAAAAGAAAATCCACATTATCTCAGCGGGTTTGTCCCTCTCTCCTCAGTGACCCAAACGCTGAGATCTTTTGTGATTGTGATAAACCCGAGCTCTCTCACTCCATCCTCTGTCAGAGTCACTACGGGAGGACGGGAGGACGAGAGGACGAGAGGTCGAGACCACACAACGCGCCAATTACAGCTGGTATTTGTATAACCTTTACACTGAGAGAAAGAGGGAGAGTGAAAGAAAGAGAGAGACACAGGGATGGAGATAGAAAGAGGAAAAGAAGAGAAAAGGCTGGGACATAGGAGGGGAGACAGATGACAAGGGAAAGAGGATACGAGGGAAGGTAAGGGAGAGAAGGATGGGTAGAAAGAGGAAAAAAGAGAGAACGAAGGGACATAGGAGGAGAAAGGGAGATCATAAGAGAAAGTTTGAGAGGGGAGGTACGAGAGAAAGACAGAGATGGAGGTAGAAAGAGGAAAAGAAGAGAGAAAGCTGAGACATAGGAGGGGGTAGACAGAAGAAAGAGGGGAAATGAAGAAACACAGAGGAGTGAGTGGGGGTAAAAGAGAGGAGACAGAGAGATGGAGAGAGAGGAGAGGGGGAGAAAAGACCTCAATCAGAATCAACACTGTCTCACAGCCCCGAAGTTGAAGATAACAGTTTACTTGCACAGGGTGGTACAGGGTCTAGATCACATAATGACAAAATCCAGGATGGCAAAACTCCACAGTGTCTCTGAGTTGTGAAAAGTGTTTAGAAACTCATCATGGAGTGTGTTTACATGCACGTCAGTATCCCTGTTCTGATCGGGTTTTTTGAGTATTCCGGTTTTGTCATGGTCCATGTATATGCAGTAACCCGCTTTCAGTATCCCAGTTATGAAAAACTGGGATACTGTAGCTGGTATATTCTGAGCATACTGTAACCAGGGTACTGTGGCACGTATACACAGTACCCTGAATACTGCAACATAAAGCTGAGTGCACATGCATCCAAAAAACACTTTTTAGTCTTTTCATCACAACAGTAGAGACATAAATAAAATGACCAACATAAGTAGTGACGTATGATCTCTGAAAAGTTTAACATGAACCATCTCCAACTCGATATACACAGAACAGACTCACCATCAGCATCATCAACATCCCTCTGTCACACAAAGAACACACATACAGTATAACCCACTGAGTCGTGTCCTTTAGTCCGACAGAAGCTGAACCACATCAGGACACAAGGAGTGAGCTTCACTTCTGTAAAATGTAAACAAATGTGCTCAAAGCTGCATAAACACATTATATGATCAAACAGGCTGATGTGGCTCTATAGTGGTTATGGTTTATATGTTGCAGAAGATTTTACATAAGAATCTGTTGCAGTGTAGAACTTGTACAATAGGCTCTATTCACGCTTACGTCACAAACCAGAAAGACGTTTGGAAAGATGAGATTACAACTTCCCACGCTCAGTTTTCTTCATCTCCATGTCATTGTTGCGTTCCGTTATGTTCAGCTAATCAACCATACCTCAGTTTTCATCATTTCCCACTAACACACAAGTTCGAGCGCACTGGTACATGTGATTAGAAGAGATGACGCGCCAAATTCAAGATGATTCTAAACAGCACATACGTATGCAGTCTTTATTTAACCACTGATCACATTCACTTCAGCGGGTTTGATCACAGTCGGTCGGCGAGCCCAGCGTTGGGAACTACTCCTGAAGTTGTAATCGCATCTTTCCAAATGTCTTTCTGGTTTGTGACGTAAGCGTGAATAGAGCCTATAGTGTTTGGAAACATTCGGTTTGATGTGCAGTGGATTGTGGGATACCTCATAGCTCCTTACCTCTGGACAGGAGCCTCCCGAGCTTCCTACGCTAAAGGAGCTCCTGGTTGTTTGTATTTTTCCTGGTTTAATAAATATATATTTTTGCGCTTGTGCATTTGCAAGATTATGTCAAGAAACTGGGATACTACTTTGATCATGTACACAGGGATATGAGTATTCCGGTGTCTCAGCACGCATTTAAACAGCATATCCTGAATACTGTCTTAACGCGGATATGAATAATAACTGGAATACAGATGTGAATAGTTAGAATGCTCAGAATGCATAAGGTAAGCGAGGAAGAACTCTGGACCAGTGCAAATATGTCACATTTTAAAGTAAAAATCAGGTACATCAGCCTTTATATGCTGCATTTTGAGCACTTTCTCTCATGTCAAAGGTATAATATTTCGTTCTGAATTGTTAATCTCTACGGCAAAGGTTCTAATGTCTCATCACTCTGAAACTCATGGATGCGATTACAAAGAGTGCGGCTGAAATAACACGTTTAGTAGGACTACATCAATGCGGACGAATCAATGTAATTATATACGCCAGAAGGTATGGATTTTGTCATAACTGTTATTGACGATCCGATTTTGTCACTTTTTCCTTTATTCTCGCTCGGAAAAAGAAGATGTGATATGAATTCAGAATCGTAACAAAATTCATGAATTTGTAGGTCTATTTTTGTATTTGTGAAATGTCTTACTATAGTTACAGATTTTTGTTTTTGAAATAAGGAGAAAAGATGTCAAAAAGGATGCATCGATACAATAATGGTGCTGGTGCTAATTTTTTACATTTTGGCGGATCAGATATCGTTTCAAAATATCGGTTCAGTCGATATCCCATTTTGCTCTGGTGTCATAACATGATTTACTGGATTATGTTGGTCCAAAATTCTCATAATATTAAATCTGTTTCTATACAAAGCTGTTCTGTAATTACTTTCTAAAATAAAACTGTTACGAAACATATATGGATTTCTTTTTTTTCTCTTACCAGACGCTGTTTGTGTTTCGACATCGGTATCAGAACAGAAAAAGTACATCCTCAACCAAGAGACCACTCCATACTCTACAGAATAAAACTGAAAGCGAAAATTAAATTAAAGGGCTGTATCTGATCTTTTTCTTGTAATAAAATGAAACATGTCTTGGCCCAGTCCAGATATACGGTACAAGCGGCTCTTGAGGTCAAATAGATCTTCTGTGTGCTGTCAATTTGCATTTAATAAGAAAGTATTTTATCATCCACGAACCAGGAAGTAAGACTGGAGAATTGAAGACCTTTGGAGCAAACCTTTTAAAATAAACTGGTTGCGTTTTTCACGTTTTAAAACCTTGAGCTCATGTGTTTTGGTTTATTTCCACAGTGCAGATGTTGCAGAGTTGTTTTTTACAGTGCACTTCTGAGACTGTGGCTAACGAGGAGCAGAGTGGCCCCGGGGCCCGTCACTGCTGCAGGACACGAGGGCCAATACAATGTGACGCAACCACTGCCCAAAACCAAACAATGTCTGCCCCTGTCTGCTCCTGTCTGCTCTGTCTCTCCTCCTGTCTGCTCCTGTCTGCCCCTGTCTGCTCCTGTCTGCTCCTGTCTGCTCCTGTCTGCCCCTGTCTGCTCCTGTCTGCTCCTCTGACTCTGCTCCTGTCTGCCCCTGTCTGCCCCTGTCTGCCCCTGTCTGCTCCTGTCTGCTCCTCTGACTCTGCTCCTGTCTGCCCCTGTCTGCTCCTGTCTGCTCCTCTGACTCTGCTCCTGTCTGCCCCTGTCTGCCCCTGTCTGCTCCTGTCTGCTCCTGTCTGCTCCTGTCTGCTCCTGTCTGCTCCTGTCTGCTCCTGTCTGCTCCCTGTCTGCTCCTGTCTGCCTCCTCTGCTCCTGTCTGCCCCTGTCTCTGCTCTCTGTCTGTCTGCCCTGTCTGCCTGTCTGCTCCTGTCTGCTCCTCTGACTCTGCTCCTGTCTGCTCCTGTCTGCTCCTGTCTGCTCCTGTCTGCCCCTGTCTGCTCCTGTCTGCTCCTGTCTGCACCTGTCTGCTCCTCTGGCTCTGCTCCTGTCTCCTCTCTGCTCCTGTCTGCCCCTGTCTGCTCCTGTCTGCCCCTGTCTGCCCGTCTGCTCCTGTCTGCCCCTGTCTGCTCCTGTCTGCCCTGTCTGCTCCTGTCTGCTCTGTCCTGTCTGCTCCTGCTCTGCTCCTGTCTGCTCTCTGCTCTGTCTGCACCTGTCTGCTCCTCTGGATTTCCTTCTGTCTCTGCTCCTGTCTGCCCTGTCTGCTCCTGTCTGCTCCTGTCTGCTCCTGTCTGCTCCTGTCTGTCTCCTTCTGTCTCTGCTCGTCTGCACCTGTCTGCTCCTGTCTGCTCCTGTCTGCACCTGTCTGCTCCTCTCTGACTCTACTCCTCTGTCTGCTCCTGTCTGCTCCTGTCTGCTCCTGTCTGCTCCTGTCTGCTCCTGCTCTGCTCCTGTCTGCTCCTGTCTACTCCTGCTCTCCTGTCTGCTTCCTGTCTGCTCTCTGCTCCTGTCTGCTCCTGCCTGCTCCTGTCTACTCCTGTCTGCTCCTGTCTGCTCCTGTCTGCTCCTGTCTGCTCCTGTCTGCTCCTGTCTGCTCCTGTCTTCTGCTCCTGTCTGCTCCTGTCTGCTCCTCTGCTCCTGTCTGCTCCTGTCTGCTCCTGTCTGCTCCTGTCTGCTCCTGTCTGCTCCTGTCTGCTCCTGTCTGCTCCTGTCTGCTCCTGTCTGCTCCTGTCTGCTCCTGTCTGCTCCTGTCTGCTGCTCCTGTCTCCTGTCTGCTCCTGGTCTGCTCCTGTCTGCTCCTGTCTGCTCCTGGTCTGCTCCTGTCTGCTCCTGTCTGCTCCTGTCTGCTCCTGTCTGCTCCTGTCTGCTCCTGTCTGCTCCTGTCTGCTCTCATCAGAATTATGACACTTGTCGGTCAACACACAGTAATAATGACAGAGGAGAGCTTTCGGGACACAGTCGCGGTACAGTTCTGCTCTGCAGTTCTGTGCTCTCTCCACTCTCTGTGCTGCCAAACTATTGTAACCACGGCTTTTATTTGTACCAAAATGACTACGCGATGCTGCGGAATACTGCATGTACCACCGATTAAGAAAATCAATTAGAATGAAGTACGTAGAGAGCAGTGGGCATGTACCGGGGGGATGAAAACGGGGGATGACCTGCCTTAAAAATAAGTGATTAAAGATTGCTCAAATCACTCCAAATACAACTTCAGAAGAAACAACTATAACATAAAAACAACAACTTTTAAAATGTGATCGATAAGTACAAGGAATACAAATCGAAATATGAATTCATCACAGAGTATTTTGAGCTTTGGAGATGTAAACAGACGAATAATAAAGTGTTACTCAAACATGTGAATGAAACAAAACACAACTCCAGGTCTGTTTTTGAGGCGGTAACAACACTCCAACACTACTAAAAGCTCACAAGAGTCCGTTTAGCGTAATATCGGACCTTTAAGCGTCCGGTTTAAATCCAAATACATCATGTAAATCCGACTGGAGCTGATCCATAAATGACTCATTATCAAATCTTGCGAGTATTTGTCTGTCCCATATTTAACGCTCATACAGAAGGAGACATGTTTAAATGAAAAGGACCGTCTCAGAGGCAGCGTCCCGTTCACATGGTTAATAAGAGAACACTATTTCACGCCTAGTTTAGCTCCAGAGATTCTCACGCTAATGAAATGCACAAGTGACAGCGGCGGCGCACATGCATGGTTTGGGCTCAGACTAATGTTTACTCAAAACACGCTTTATGCAAATGAGCTCCGGATTAAATTAAAATGAGATGGAACGGCTAGACTTGTGTAAAAAGATGGTTTGGTTTGCACTGAGTGGATTTTGGGGAGGATCTACCGCGAGATGTTACAGCTTTACCTGGAATATTCCACAGTACGACATTTTCTGATCTGAGTTCTAATGTTTTTTCATTCCAAACAAACCTGGAGTTGTGTTGTTGTTTTTTGTTTTTTTTATTCGCACATGTTTAACACGCAAATCCTGCATATTTAGGCTGAGTTCTTCTCTCAGACTAAAAACACTCTGTCCCACCTTATGATGTCATGCAGTAAGGTACAGGAAGTGCTCCATTGTGTTTTTAAACTCCATACACCTTCACTAGAATCATCAACAGTGGAATTTCTTATCTTTACTGAACTTAACGGAGCTGTTAACTTGAAAACTACCGCTTCGTGACATCACAAGTTGGAACAGAGCATTTTGAGCTTTGGAAATGTAGACAGACTAATAAAAAATTACTAAGACATGAATGAAAACATAAATGAAACAAACAAACAAAAAAATAAACAACTCCAAGTATGATTTTTGAGGACGTAACAACAATCTAACATGTCTTAAAGCTCACAAAAGTCAATTTTGCGTAATATAGAACCTTTAAACTTTTCTATCGTGAACACAAGCTCGTGACGTAGCCAAGTTATGGGTCAGATCTGTGGAGAGGCGAGCCAACGCACCATAAGAATGCACGTTTTTACGGCAATACAAAAAACACCAGTAATGTAGTAAATGCAATACGCCTGATAAGTTTAATGTCATGCTGCGGAACATTTCAGAATAAAAAAAGCAAAAAACATCACCATAGAGACAAGCAGGTAACCAGAAAAGTTACATATTGAACCTTTAAATTGTGACTATAAAGAAGAATTGTAGAGTTTTATAAGCTTCTGAGTGACTACATAACTTCTGGCAGGACTTTAAGATAAAAAAATGAAAGTGTTTTCGACATTTCTGATAAAAATTTCTACTCATTTATGTCAAAATAAAAATGTCAACGCGTAACAACAACAAGGCATGCTCCCAGGTTGAAACAAATTCCGATTTTTAGCGCAAACGTAGCCACAGAAAACCGTATGTTAGCTTAAAAAAAAAAAAAAAAAAAACGTGCTCAGACCTGGAGTTGTTGATGCGTGGTACATCGGCGGTCGTATCGGTCCGTCATTAACAGAGTGTCCGCCTGTTATTGTCCCCGTAGCGTCAATATCTGCCGCTATTCCCCCCCAAACACCGAAAAGCAATTTATTTCACAACAGTTAGACGAGTAAACGTGCGCGCATTTGCCCGTCTGTGCGCATTCTGTTCGCTCCCCTTTTACGCGAACAATGCCGTGTCCGCTTCGTAACCATCGCCTTTCGGATAGACGTGATTTTTTTGGGCAGAGACGGAGCGATGACAGCGGCGTGCACTCACCTCCTCCTCGGTCTCCTCCTCTCCGCCTCCTCGCTGCTTCCTCCCTCGCTTCCTCCTCTCCTCACTCAAAGGTTTTCCCCAGAGAAGAGCTCAAATACCGGGGTAGTGTGTCTAGAATCCTGCGTGGTGGACACCGGGGGTTGCTCGGAGCGTGGTTCCCCGGGGTCTCCTGCGCCTCTCCTCGGTTAACTTTGCGCCCTTTCCTCGGTGTTGCGGTCGTTATCCGTGAAAAGCGCAGTGTTATTTCCCGGTGAGAGCTCGGGGATGTTGGCTCGTGCCGCCGCTGCTGATGCTGCTGCTGCTGCTGCTGAGTGCGCGAGGAGTGTGCGTGCGTGAGTGTGCGTGAGAGTGCGTGCGTGCGTGTGCTTGCGCGTGGTACAGCGGTGCGTGCGCGGGAGTCTATCCACCTGTCAGTGCGCGCGGTCACCAGCAGCGCGGAGACGGGCCCGGATCGGTTCATACGAAAATGAAATTTATCAGACGGTACGGAAGCCTGCTGTGTCAGAGGTTTGCAAACTGCGGTGCGTGAACTCAGTCTATCGGCTAATAATCGACACTGAAAAAATGTCATACGTAACTCTGCTTAAAGGTCCTATACGCCATTACGCAAACTTGACTCTTGTGAACTTTAAACATGTTATAACTGTTAACTAAGTCGTGATTTGGACTGGAGTCAGACTTGAGACACTATCTTTAGCACTTGAGACTTGACTTGATAAAACAGACGCTTGGGACTCGACTTGGACTTGAAAGTCAATGAATTGGGACTTGAGAAGACTTGACGCTTCTCCTAAAAAAATATATGTTTTTAGAAAATCCTTTTCTCTTTACGGTCGACAAATGCGGTGCTTAATTTGACCAGCCTGATTCATTTCACTTCGTAGAAACCGTCTGACCTCACAGTGTTAGAATTTGTTCGTTCGACGGTAGGTACTTTTTATCATTTAACCAATCACTGCTATTTGGTCGTGACAGAGGTTTGCAAACTGCGGTGCATAAACTCAGTCTATCGGCTAATAATCGACACTGAAAAAATGTCATACGTAACTCTGCTTAAAGGTCCTATACGCCATTACGCAAACTTGACTCTTGTGAACTTTAAACATAAAGTTATAACATTTAACTAAGTCGTGATTTGGACTCGAGTCAGACTTGAGTCACTACTTTTAGCGCTTGAGACTTGACTTGGTAAAACAGACAAAGACTTGGGACTCGACTTAAATTTGAAAGTTCATAGAAATGGGACTTGAGAAGACTTGACGCTTCTCCTAAAAAATATTTGTTTTTAGAAAATACTTTTCTCTTTACGGTTGATTTATACGGTATTTATTTTTGGTCTTTACGGTAAATTTTACCAGCCTGATTCATTTCACTTTGTAAAAACCGTCTGGCCTCGCAGTGTTAGAATTCATTCGCTCGACGGTAGGTGGGTACTTTTTATCATTTAACCAATCGCTGCTATTTGGTCGTGACGTATGTAATGCACCACTAACAGGGCTAACTGCTATATTAAGCTTTTCCCAAATCCCGTAGGAAGAAGGGCAATAACGTCTTTCCCCTTGATAAAATTCACCAAACATTCTCTGTATTCTGTCTTTAAATCCTCAATCTCAGCAACTGTTGACAACACAGGAATATATGGCTCTTTGCTGATTGGTTGGTGCCTGAAGTCACACTTCCAGACTTTTTGCAAACTGTCTAGTGTATTCTCATTCCTGACCTAGTCACTGGAGAGAAATGAAATTCAGCGGAGGCACTAGGTGGCGCCAGTCTGGCTATAATTTTACAGGAACAAACTGGAACATGTTCATCCCACTTCTCTATTCGTTACTTTAGCTGTAACTGAAGTACTGTGATGTGGTACTACAGTATTATACAGTACAACACAGTAAAACAGATGAAACTACTATGTAGTTTCATGATCCTTCCATTTCAGTGCAGACTACACCACAAAATAACTGTTATCAATAGGGATGTAACACTAACCGAAGCATCGTGATATTGTATCGTCAAAAGTCTCACAATAATATCGTGGAGTGTCACAATATTTCAAATCATAAGTTCTTTTGCTTAAATGCATGGTTTTATAGAAGCAACAGTTTATAAACATCAGGAACTACATATCCCATGATTCACTTCAGCGCAGACAACATGAAGAAGTATGTTTTTTTACTTGATTTCTTGGAATTATGACGGAAATAATGCACACCAAAATATTGTCAACGTATTTTAAAAGCAAAAAAGTGACCTATCTACAATTATATTAGCCTCTCCAAAATATCTCAATAAATGTACCGTGAGATTCATTTTGTAATAATATTGTACCGTGAGATCTGGATATTGTTACATCCTAGTTGTTAAACACTCTTAAATCAGAATTCTTTCTCTTCTGACCGTAATAATTCACACTTTTCTCAAGACAATTAAAAAGGAGGTAACAACATTCTAACATGTCTTAAAGCTCACAAAAGTCAATTTTGTGTAATACAGGACCTTTAAACTTATCAATCATGAACACAAGCTCATGATGTAGCCAAGTTGTAGGTCAGATCTGTGGAGAGGCGAGCCAATGCACCATAAGAATGCATGTTTTTACAGCAAGACATTTAAAAAGTAAAAATTTGTATTTCTACAGCTCTTATATAAATACTCATTATATAAATATACCATGACTTTTTAAGTACAATTTAGTTTAAAATTCATATAAACTGCGAAACTCTAAGCTATATTTGGTACTTTTTTGGACTCGAAATGACTTGAAGCTCAAAGCAAATGACTTGGACTTGACTTGTGGACCAGTGACTCGAAACTCGACTTGGACTCGCCTCTCTTTGACTTGGGACTTGACTCGAACTTGAGATCAAAGATTCAAAACTTACTTGCAAAACAACAACTTGGTCCCACCTCTGACTTCCACTTCATGACATCACAAGGTGGAACAGAGCATTTTGAGCTTTGGGAACAGACAGACTAATAATTAAAGTTATTCAAATATGTGTGAATGAAACAAAACACAACTCCAGGTCTGTTTTTGAGGAGGTAACAATGTTCCAACATGATTTAAAGCTCAATTGTTTTTAGGACGTAGATGATTTCACTGGTATCAAGATCATTTGTAGTAGTAGTTTTTTTTTTTTTTGGTCATTTTGCAGCGCTACAACCCCATGGATAATGAATGAAAGAGTTTTAGGCTAAAGTAAAAAGTACTTCTAATGCCTAATCCTGTCAAACAATTACACAATTCCAAGAGAGAAAAGTAGAATTGAAATGAACAGCGGGTTTGCATTTACAATTTCACTTACGACTTACTGTCACAAAATGAAAATAAAAAACAAATAAACACAACTGAATGCATGGTTCATTTCAGAGCTCAATTCAGTAGCTTTCAAAACCTGTTTTTAAAGGTTTCTACAGTGCTTTAGTGTTTTTTTAAATCACCATTCAGGTTCTTCCATATACTAACTCCTCGAACTGAAATACAGTCAAATTTTTTTTAGTTCTTATCTTAATTTTTAAGGTTATACTGACACTGCTCGAATAACTGCTGTGCACAAGCAGGGATCAAAAGCAAGATAAGGTGCTTTAAGGTGCACTTTGAAATACTTTGTGTACAAATTGTGCTATATAATTGAACTTGGCTTGCCTTGCCACTGTGTAACTTCCGATAGCAGTTCCGTCACTTGCTTGTTTCTATGGAGATGTCATTGCTCAGCTTGGAATATTCCACGATATGACCTACCTTACAGTTTTCAATTTCAGGTGCTTTTAGAGCTGAAAAATACTTAGAAAAAACGGTGTTCTGACTGTGAGCGGGGTCGCCTCTCCACAGATCTGACCTGTAACTTGGTCCGGTTTGGTCTCCATGAAGATAGAAAGGTTTAATACCATACTGTGGGACATTCCAGACAAAGAAATAACATCTGCATGCAGAAAAACATTTGACAGACATTTCAAAAGAAAAGCTACACAGTGCTAGCCAGGCTGGTGCCACCTAGTGTCTCTGCTCAATTTAATTTCTTTCAAGCGACTAGGTCAGGAATTGGAATACACTAGACCAGGAGTGCTCAATACGTCGATCGCGATCTACCAGTCCAAGGTCGTGTGGGTAGATCGCCGTGTCTCGTCTTGGACTCATGTTTGGACTCGGTCTTGTCTCTCACTCAAGGTCTGACACTCAACAAGTGTGATCATATTTCATTACGGCCGCTGCTGTTGGTAATAAACTTGTAGCGGGTGCAGGAGTGTGTGGGGCGTCTCAGTGCAGCCTGTGCGCTCATTTGAAACCTGCGGAGACTCTACGGCGCATCACAAACACACACGCTCCCTATGCACGGCTCGTCTGCGACAGCGTGTGCCCTCGTGTACCAGCGTGCATCACAGGGCAGGTTCAACTTCCTAAACATCCTACCTGTCCATCTGCCTCACGTCAGCACGCCGCCCCTCGCCTTTTCACGCTCTCGCTCCTTCCTGCGTACAGCGAACACAAGCCCCTCCCACAGTGCGGCTGATTAGAAGAGCAAGACCAAACGTGAAGCAAAAACGAGTCTAAATTTGTGTTAGTGTTGGCACAAAGCAGGTCTACAGCATAGAGCGGATCTACAGAACAGACCTACTGCCACATTTGGCTGAAGTTTGTCTAACAAAAGTGACAAATGCATCTGTGTTTGTCACGATGTGCGTTTGGTTTGGTAAACGTGCAGAGGCTGGTAAATATCACTGCAAAACCAGAAAAGAATGCAACTCCAGTTTGGAACTTTAAAAAAACAGGTTTAAAAATCTTCCTTCACTTTTTTCACAGTTTTGTGTAAAGTGCCAGAGGAAGTTCTCTTAAAGAAGGGTTCTCAAACTGTGGGGGAGGGTCCAAAAAAGGGGCACAGAGTGTTTCAGTGCAGTTTGCTTGGCTTTTGTATTAGGTAGATCATTTTGACTTGGTCATTTTGTAAGTAGCTCGCACGCTGAAAAAGTGTGAGCACCCCTGGACTAGACAGTTTGCAAGAAGCCCGGAAGAGCTGTGAAACCATGATGTCAAACTCAAGCTCCTGTCTGGGTCCCTTTTGTGGAACAGCACAACAGTAAACAAAGCGGTCGAGATGGATGTAGACGAAGACGTACATTCTGTTTGCGACAATGATTCCCAAGATCGAGGATTTAAAGCTGGAACAAAGAGAATATTTGGTGAATTTTATCAAGGGGAAAGACGTTATTGCCCTTCTTCCTACGGCATTTGGGAAAAGCTTAAAATACCAGTTAACCCCGTTAGCAGCACATTAAAAGTACCCGCCTACTGTCGAGCAAACGAATCCTAATGCTGCGAGGTCAGACAGTTTCCACGAAGTGAAACCGCTTGATGAATCAGACTAATGCAATGCACCTTTCACAAAAAAAAAAAGAGGATTTATTGGTGCATAGTAATTCGCTTGATTAAAAATTCTGATAACCTTGTTTTGGAGTAGAAAAATGTTTATTAATATTTGATTTATAAGTATTCCCGCATGTTTCCACATCGTAGCTTAAGTACGGAAGGAACAGACTGTGATAGAACATAAGAAAATGCATTTGTCAACTGGATTAGTAAAAACACATCTTATCACACTGGAAAACAAACAGATGCAAGTTTAAGCAATAAAAATAAATGCAATTAAATTATCACATGATGTAACTTTTTGGAGGTGGAAAATTATTAGAGCGTGACAGATTTGTTTGTGAAAATATCTCCCCTGGGGTCTGCACAGGTGGAGATAAAGTTGTAAAAAGGATCAAAAAGTAAATGCTAATCCATTCTAAACCTAATATCGAAACTAGATACTTGTTTGGGCTGGTATCGATACTAAACGGCTCATGGAAGACTGTGGAACCTACCCGGACCACTGAGGGATTACACAGATATAAAACCGCATGGGAATATTAAAGAAAGTGCGACAATTTAATGTTGAAAATCACGTTCTATTGTCTAAAGAAAGTGTTTTTAATTAGGTTGAGGAGGTCAGTGGTGATGCTGCTGCGGTGGAGGAGGGCAGAGAGAGTGCATTGGTGTGGATCAGTACGTGTGTTTATCCAGTGCAGCTCCGGAGCTCAGACACAATGTTAAATCCACATTAAAGTTTTATTTAATGTAAGAGGCTTTGGACATCTGCTCCACTTAAGCTGCACCACTGGAGCTGAGACTGAAGAAACCAGAGAGAACATGAGGAGGGACAAAGTTCAGACATGGTTCAGACCTGGTTTAATCCTGGTTTAGTCCTGGTTTAGACCTGGTTTAGTCCTGGTTTAGTCCTGGTTTAGACCTGGTTTAGTCCTGGTTTAGTCCTGGTTTAGTCCTGGTTTAGACCTGGTTTAGACCTGGTTTAGTCCTGGTTTAGTCCTGGTTTAGACCTGGTTTAGTCCTGGTTTAGTCCTGGTTTAGACCTGGTTCAGATCTGGTTTAGATCTGGTTTAGTCCTGGTTTAGTCCTGGTTTAGACCTAGTTTAGTCCTGGTTTAGTCCTGGTTTAGACCTGGTTCAGACCTGGTTCAGACCTGGTTTAGGATTGGTATAGTCATGGTTTAGACCTGGTTTAGTCCTGGTTTAGTCCTGGTTTAGATCTGGTTTAGACCTGGTTTAGTCCTGGTTTAGATCTGGTTTAGTCTGGTTTAGTCCTGGTTTAGACCTGGTTCAGACCTGGTTCAGACCTGGTTTAGGATTGGTATAGTCATGGTTTAGACCTGGTTCAGTCCTGGTTTAGGCCTATTCCTAGTTTAAACCTGGCTCAGTCTGATTCAGTACTGGTTTAGTTCTATTTTAGACGTTGTTTAGACCTTGTTCAGATCTGGTTTAGTCTTGGTTTAGGCAGACCTGGTTTAGACCTAGTTCAGCCCTACTTTAAACCTGGTTCAGTCCTGGTTCAATCCTGGTTTCGTCATGGTTTAATCATGGTTTAGACCTGTTTCACGTCGCCACAGCCAGATGCTGTGTGTGTGTGCGGACCAGGCCGTCGGGACACCCGTCTCCGACCGCCGCCCAGTCCTCTATGCACCCGACCCCTATGAACCCCTCTGCGGGTGGTGAGCCCACAGGAGGGTGGACCCACATCGTTCTTTCGGGCTGAGCCCGGCCGGGCCCCGTGGGCAAAGGCCCGGCCACCAGGCACTCGCATTCGAGCCCCAACCCCAGGCCTGGCTCCAGGGTGGGGCCCCGGCTGCGCCATACGACCGAGCGACGTAACGGTCCTCGATATTAAACTGTTCAAAGGCGAAGCTCTCGATTTACCGGTCAATCTACGTTCCTACCCTCACCTATGGTCATGAGCTCTGGGTAGTGACCGAAAGGACAAGATCACAGGATACAAGCGCTCGAAATGAGTTTCCTCCGCAGGGTGGCTGGGCGCTCCCTTAGAGATAGGGTGAGGAGCTCAGTCACACGGGAGGAGCTCGGAGTAGAGCCACTGCTCCTTCCACGTTGAGAGGAGCCAGTTGAGGTGGCTCGGGCATCTTTTCCGGATGCCTCCTGGACGCCTCCCTCGGGAGGTGTTCTGGGCATGTCCCACCGGGAGGAGGCCCCGGGGAAGACCCAGGACACGCTGGAGGGTCTATGTCTCTCGCCTGGTATGAGAACGTCTCGGGATCCCCCTGGAAGAGCTGGAGGACGTGTGTGTGGAGAGGGAAGTCTGGGAGGCCCTCCTCAGACTGTTGCCCCCGCGACCCGACCTTGGATAAGCGGAAGAAAATGGATGGATGGACCTGGTTCAGATCTTGGTTTATTCCCGGTTTAGTCAGACCTGGTTTAGTCCTGGTTTCCTCCTTTTAAACTACCCAACTCTCTCTTCCTCTCTCTCTCTCTCCCATATCTCTCCTTGTCTCTCTCTCCCCATTTCCCTTTCTCTCCCTCTCTTTATCCTCCCTCTCCTCTCTGTCTCCATCTCAAATCCTCCACTTCTTCCTATTATCTCCCCTCATACTCCTCTAACTCCCTTTCCTCTGTGCCTTCTCCCACTCTCTCTCTTTATCTCTCTGTCATTCTGTCTTCTCTCTCTCCCTCCCCTCTCTCTCTCCCTCTCCTCTCTTTTCTTCAGTCTTCTCACCTGTGTTTTCAGAGCTGTCACACATTGAGCTGGAGCTGGGGCTGAACCAGAGCTGAACCAGAGCTGCAGCCACTCCTCTGCACGGATCTGATTTTCACAGAGGAGGAAAAGAGAGGGAGGAAAGAGGGAGGAGAGGACGAGGAGGGGTAGAGAGAGGGAGAAGATTGGTAAGGACGACAAAAGGGACTGAAAAAGAGGAGAGGATACGGAGGAAAGCAGGAGACGAGAGGAGGAGGGAGGAGAGGGAAAAGGAGGGAGGGAGGGAGGGAGGAGAGAGGAGAGAGCTGGAGAAGGGAGGAGAGAGGTAGAGAGAGAGGAGGAGAGAGGTGAAGAAGGGAGCAGAGAGGTGGAGAAGGGAAAAGAGAGGTGGAGAGAAGAGGAGAGTGATGGAGAAGTGAGGAGAGATAGAGAAGGAAGGAGAGAGGTGGAGAGAGGAGGAGAGACGTGGACAAGGGAGAAGAGAGGTGGAGAAAGGAGGAGAGAGGTGATGAAGGTAGGAAAGAGGTGTGGAAGGGAGATGAGAGAGGTGGAGAAGGAAGGAGAGAGGTGGAGAAGGAGAGAGAGAGATGGAGAAGGAAGGAGAGAGAGAGGAGAGAGAGGGAGGAGAGGATGAGAAAAGGAAGGAGGAGAGAAGGAGGAGAAGGGAGGAGACAGATGGTGAGAGGAGGAGAGAGGCGGAGAAGGGAGGAGAGAGATGAAAAAGGAAGGACAGAGGTGGAAAAGGGAGGAGAAAGGTGAAGAAGGGAGGAGAGAGGTGGCAAAGGGAGGAGAGAGATGGAGAGAGAAGAGAGGAGGGGATAGGTGTTGAAGGGACAAGAGTGGTGTAGAGAGGAGGGAAAGGTGACGAAAGGAGGAGAAAGGTGACGAAGGAAGGAAGAGAGGTGATGAAGGGAGGAGAGAGGAGGACGAAGAAGACAAAAAAGGAAAGGGAAATTGACTGGAACAGAGAAGGGAAGAAAGGGATCGGAATGGGAGGATGAAAGGGAGGAGTAAGGCGGAGAGGGGAGGACAGGGACTAAACGAAACAATGAAGATATGAAAGAAGGACTGAGGCAGAGGAGAGGAGGAAGAAAGAAAGAAAAAGGGACAAAGAAGAGAGGATAGGAGAGAAAAACTCAGTAACAGATAGTCTAAGGAGGGAAGGATGGAAGGGAGGAAGGAGACATAGAGAGGAGGAAGAAAGAAAGAGGGAGGAGAGGGAGGAGAGGCAGAGTCAGGAACAGGTGAGCAGCTGACAGATTCTGGTAGTTTCTGTTTTATTTGTGGATCTGTAATGAATCATCGCTGGCTCGTTCACATGCAAATCTGATTATTATCTGATTTGGGGAGAATTGGATTTTCGGACGGTCCCTCTCATTACTCACAGAGGATTTTGCAGATTGTGCGTCACTGTTTTTTCTGTTATAATGTAGTTTTCTTCATCACAAACAGATCTAGAGTCGTGTTTTGTTTCATTCTCACATTTTCAACACACAAACCTGCAGATTTAGACGGAGTTCTTCTCTCAAACTGTAAAACACCGTTCCACCTTGTGATGTCATGTGGTAATCAGGAAGTGCTCCACTGTGTTACACCTTCAGTAAAGTCGTTTGGAGAATTTCACCTGCCGAGCTCTACTGAACTAAAGGTAAAAGGCAGGTGTTAACGCAGTGATACTCAAAATCAAAATCGCAAAATCAAGAGGAGAGACACTTATACCCGACATACACCAACATACCAAGTCACCTTTACAAATGTGCACTTCTACAAATAAACTGCACATCCCATAAAAAAGAAACACAGCCTTAAATACATTTTCAATTCAAACCAGATTTACCTTAGTACTGGGATGAGAAGCTGAAGATGCATGTATGTCCTTCACTTTCTTCATACATAGACAGTGTTGGGGAGTAACAGATTACATGTACCAGAGTTACATGATCTGAGTACAAATGATGAGTAACTGTATTCAGTTACAGTTACTGTTTCAGTGAGTGGTAATTGGATTACAGTTACTTTGGTGAAATAAATGGATTACACGGCGGTATTTTCCTGTTTTCACATTTTGGGCTATATCCCTTCTTTTTTTTTTTCCCCCCCGGTAATTCTACTCATTGCCAGACACTAAACTAGGTCTAAACCAGGTCTAAACCAGGACTAAACCAGGACTAACCCAGGATTAAACCAGGACTAAAACAGGACTAAAACAGGACTAAAAGAGGACTAAAACAGGACTAAAAGAGGACTAAAACAGGACTAAAACAGGACTAAAACAGGACTAAAAGGACTAAACAGGACTAAAAGACTAAAACAGGACTAAAACAGGTCTAAAACCAGGACTAAAACCAGTACTAAGCCAGGACTAAACCAGGTCTAAAACCAGGACTAAACCAGGACTAAACCAGGACTAAACCAGGACTAAAACAGGACTAAACCAGGACTAAAACCAGGACTAAACCAGGACTAAAACAGGATCTAACAGGATTTAACAGGACTAAACCATGCTGTGCGGACCATGTCTCCTCCTCTTTTATCAATAATATTTTTTATTTGGTCAAGTAAATTCTGGGCTTTTCATTTTCTTTTAGCAAACAAAACTTCTTAAGTGAAGATTTCCTAGTCTTTGCTTCTCTACAGCAAATCAAGTAATCCAAAGTATTCAGATTACGTTACTCACTTTAAGTAATTTAATGGATTCCATTACAAAGTACATTTTGGGGTTTGTAATCTGTAATCTGTAGGGGAATACATTTTAAAATTAACCTTCCCAACAGTGTATATAGTATATTTATTTTGTCAATTTTCTTAATCGATTGTTGGGAGAATTAACAATCAATTTTCGATTAATCATTAACATTTTTATAGTAAAATGATCATCATATAGTAAAAATGATAGTACCCACATTCTATAAATTATGTAAAATGATCATTACTATCACCACTACAGAGCCACATCAGATCATTTGAGATTATAATGTGTTTAATGCAGCCTTGTGCACATTTGTTTATGTTTTACAAAAACTAAACTTAAAACCACATGACTCATTTGCATAAACTATAAGCGCTGAAAAAAACAGCTCTTTCCTTGTGCGCTGATGCGGTTCAGCTTCTGTCGGACTGAAGGACACGACTCAGTGGAATATGAGTGTTCTCACTGTGACAGAGAGATGTTGATGATGATGATGATGATGATGGTGTGTCTGTTCTATGTGTGTCGCGTTGGAGATGGTTCATGTTTTCAGAGATCACACGTGTGCAGGTTTAGCGCAGCTCTTTATTTAACACTCATTTCACTCACTTTATTTATGTTGATCACTTTATTTAGATGATCTTAAAGGTTGTATGGAGGATTTTTTAGTTTCAAATTGTCAGTGAAAGTTTAAAATACCATTACAGAGACGCAGCAGCCTTGTAATAAAAAAAAAAAAAGAGAATGAAAATCTATCAACTGTAAACATGGTGGGGCCAGATAAACATCAGCCAATAGACAACGAGGCTCCCTCTTTATCCATTGGCTGTTAGGTTGTCAATCAAACTCCCTAAGTTTCTACTGTAAGTGACTCGGCGGCGCGCTGGGATTATGTGGTTTATGCAGCGGTTCTTAGAGGCTTTTTCAAACGCTAGCTTCCTTGCAATTCGCACGAAGTTTGTTGCGATGGTGGACAAGTATCCGCGACCTGTTCGCCGCAAAAGAAAGTCGTTTTTTGAAGGTCGCTGAAAGAAGAAGAGAAGGGGAAAAGGAGCAAAGCCAAACTGAGGTGATTCTTGGAGATTCCTTCCAGCGATGGCGCAACTGAAGCAGACGAAGGGTCTAAAAACTGACGTGTCGGTCGCTAAATTACTTCTAGACAGGTCACTTCAACAGTAATTCTGAACACGCATTGGCTGTAAACAAGTGTGATTTCTAGAGTAAGGAGGCGGGAGGAGATGTTTCTACTGAGGGAGCGGTGGAGGAGGAAGGTGGTGTCAGGACTGTCGCTGTATTTCTCTTCCCTTAAAAAAAAATCCTCTATACAACAACCTTTAATCAAGAGCATGGACTACTTTTTAAAATGCAGTGAGTCGAGTACAATATTTTCAATTTTTTTTGCGGTTGGAGTTGTGGGAGTGTTACTTGAAATCGTTGGTCGGGTACGGGTCGTTTATACATGGACCCGTGCATCACTGGTTGCTGGTGTCACGGTGCCCCCTTTAGGAAACACCGTTAATTAAGCCTTGATTTATACTTCGCGTAATGCAGATGTTTGTGTTCACTATATGTTTAACTAGCACATCTGAAAAAATATATTGGCTGTGTTACTATTTTTGTATAAGCATGCGAGCCACCAATTAAAGCTTGGCGAGCAGCATGGGGCTTGCGAGCCACTTAATGAGTATCCCTGTGTTAAAGGGACAGTCTGGAATTTTGGACATAGGACTTAATTTCCTAGTGAGCCAGAGTGTTGGAGACGTGTGGAGACACTTTTTAAAAATATTCCATCCAGTCCTTGTATTTGCAGAGGTCGCTGGTGCTAGGCTCAATGGCCATAGTTGTCTTGCCACTAAAAACAGCCTTCCCCACTCCACAAAGCACCCGAAGGAAATCTACTATTAAGTCAGACTCAATCAATCAATCAGTCAATCAATCTACTTCATTAATCCCAAAGGGCAACACAAACCATAAATAATAAAAGAAAAACTAATACATACACATGCCATACATTAAAACCTCAGTGCATCAGGGACACAATAGCAAATTTACTTTCCATTTCAAAGCTTTATGGCAGAAGGAATAAAATATTTAGCATAGTGGTTGGTCTTTTGTTGTGGGGTAACATATATCGCCTCCCACAGGGCATTTGCACAAACTCCGAGTGCAGTACATGGTTAGGGTGGCTCAGCTCAGACTCAGACTAACAATGTAAATATCTGTGTTAATACAATAATGTTTGAAATAAAACTAACCTTGCATCGCATGAATCATCGCATGTTGAGGGACTATTTTCTCATATATCAGTCAGGAAGTACAACTCGCTGCTGCTGATATAAATCCTTTAAATGCAAGGTTAGTTTTACTTACACATTATTCTATCAACACAGACATTTGCATCAATAGTCTGGCAGTATAATAGATTTGCTTTGGGTGTTTTGTGGAGTGGGTAAGACTGTTTTTAGTGGCAGGCTAACTATGGCCATTGACATGCACTAGCCTAGCCCCAGCGACCTCTGCAAATACAAGGACTGGATGGAATATTTCAAAAAGTGTCTCCACACGTCTCCAACACTCTAAACAGGAAATGAGGTCCTATGTCCAAAATTCCCGACTGTCCCTTTAACTTGAAGACTACCGCTTCATTACATCACAAGGTGGAATAGAACATTTTGAGCTTTAACAATGTAAACAGATTAATGAATAATAATAAAAAAGGATTACTCAGACATGTGTGAATAAAACAAAACATAAGTCTAGGTCTGTTTTTCAGGAGGTAACATTATAACATGTCTTAACCCTCACAAGAGACAGTTTTGCGTAATATAGGACCTTGAACTCATTTTAAAAGTATAATAGAAATGAGATAATAATCAGATTTTGTTAAGCTTGTAATAGTAGCCAATGTTGAACTCTCAGCTTGGGTATGTGTGATAGGAGCAGAGCAGAGCAGAGGCTGACAGGTCCTGCTTGTTCCTGGGTTATTTCTGGAGCCCATAATGAATCATGAGTTGGATTGTGTGACAGACACAGTCAGTGGACTCTGCAGCTGTCCTCAGGCTCTCACACCTCTGCACAGAGAGCTGGGGACAGGCATAGCAATGAGCCCGCGACATTTCTCTATCTGGTTTTATATAAAGCTAGAGTTTCAAATGGGAAAATATGTGGGATTGTGAGTTTTAAAGCTCCTATATTAAGCAAAATAGACTCTTGAGCTTTAAGTCATGTTGTAATGTTACCTCCTCAACAATATACCTGGAATCGTGTTTTGTTTCATCCACACGCTTGAGTAAAAGTGTAGAGATTGGCAATTCTAGATCTGAAATTATCCAAATGATTCTAGTGGTGTATAGAGTTTAAAAACACAATGGAGCACTTCCTGTATTACCACATCACAAGTTAGAACAGAGTGTGAATGAAACAAAACACAACTAAGTCTGTTTGTGATGAGGAAACAACATTCTAACATCAATCAGAAAACAGAGTTCTATGGACCCATTAAATGTCCAGTCAAGTATTACCATAAAGTACTTTACTGTTAATGAGGATGTATTATACTTTTATGGAGTATTAACTGTTTACACATAACCCGCTGTATTTATTAACATGTTTTAGACGTTTCATTTTTGTTTTTGATGCTCTTAGCCCTCCCATGTCCCCCATGTTATTTGCTCTCTGTGTTGTGTCACTCCCCCCTCAGAGCACTATCACAACACAGTCAGCGTGCAGCCCGCTAATGGCACTACTGCATGTCGCATCAGATTTGTAAAGTTGCCGTGTACAGTTTTGTATTATATTTTTGTATATTTATAGTGAATTGTCATGTAGGAGTATGCTTAACATTAGCCTGATTCATCAGCCGGTTTCACTTCGTACAAACCGTCTGACCTCGCAGTATTAGGATTCGTTCACTCGACGGTAGGTGAGTACTTTTTTTATTTAACTAATCGCTGCTATTTGACCTTGACATATGTAATGCACCGCTAAAGGGGCTAACTGGCATATTAAGATTTTCCCAAATCCCGTAGGAAGAAGGGCAATAACGTCTTTCCCCTTGATAAAATTCACCAAACATTCTCTTTGTTCTGGCTTTAAATCCTCGATCTCGGGAATTGTTGCCAACCCAGAATGTATGGCTTCATCTACTCTGCATCCATCTCGATCGCTTTGTTTACTGTTGTGCTGTACCACAAAAAGGACCCAAACATGGCTTCACAGCACTTTGCTGATTTGCCAGTGCGCGGTCAACAACTTCTGGAGTTCTTGCAAACCGTCTAGTCTATTCCGATTCCTGACCTTGTCGCTGGAAAGAAATAAAATTGAACAGAGGCACAAGGTTTTCCAGCCTGGTTTGGTTAATTTAGGCTTGTGGGTTGAGCATTGCACAGAATCTTACCGCTAACCGTAAGAACTGGAGGGAAAGATAATTAAAATATTCAAACATGCAGATCATGGATAAAATCTAAAACATCTTCAGGCATATTTTTAATGAAGAGACAACGTTATAACATGGTAAAAAGCTCAAAGGTCCAAAGTTATTCTTCTCTTACCTTATACATTCTTAATTCTTCACTGTGATGCTTTAAATTATAGCTTGTCTGTCTCCATGGCGACATGCAGGGCAAAAATGTATGAGACCAAAATTATAGAGAAATATAGAGAAATACAATAAATCATATTTGACCTCATGGAACTTATAGATAACGCTCAATTTTATGAAGTGTCTGTGTATTTATATACCAATAGGCATGAATACAAACATGTACATGGTCAGTGTGTGTGTGTGTGTGTGTATGAACATCGATGTGTATTTGATTGTGTTCTGTATTATGTATGTGTGTATACCATATTAATGAAGTATGTGTTCTTTCCTGCACTCAGAAGATGAGTTTTGCGTTCTTTTTTGTTTTTCTCTAAATAGCTCTGTCGTCTTGTATCCTGTTCTATATGGTAATAGAGTTAGGCAAAATAAGTGTTAAAACTTCAGTCTAAACACCTTTGGTCTGTAGAATAACTTGACCAAAGAAAATAAGCTAACTAACTCACTAAGTCAATGTAAATGTCTGACTGTACTGTATGGACTGGTTCTCCACAGGGGTGTGTGTTATCCCCCCTTTTATTCATTGTGCACACAAATGGATGCATTCAGGAGAGCACTTTTCTGGTCAAACTTCTGGACAGTACTGATCTGTTTCTTTGTCTTAGTAGATCTAAAACTGAGCATGGAAGAGCACTCCCTGATTTTATTACATGGTGTGACAACAACTTTTTGAAATTGAAAACCAAGGAACTTATCTTAGATTTCAGACGACACAAAAGCACGGCTGCAAAAAGCATTATGCACAGTGAAAAAGTTGAAATAGTAGTTTTTGCTTTTTACAAGTATCTGGGTATGCTTTTTGACAACCAACTTCAAACTTTAATGTGAGCACTGCATCTGTTGTCAAAGCAGAGATTGCAACTTTGAGGAAGTTGAACTCTTTTTCTATTACTCCTTCCATTTTGTGTGGCTTTTCTCTTGTCCTTTATTGAAGGCCTGCAGTGTTTTTCTTTTATTTGTTGGTTTTACAGCCTCTCTGCCAAAGACAAGAACAGTCTTAATTCTATCGTTAAAATCTGTTGTAAAATCAGAGGAGTGCAGCAGGGAAACTTGGCTTCCTTTTGTAACGCTCAAATTGTACAAAAAGACATTGTGATCCTTAGCTCACGGCGTCGTATTTTAAAAAGTGAGTTTACTTTACTGCTTCAGGCCGTCGCTATACAAAAACTAATAAGTATTTGAAATCTTTTATTCCTACTGCCATTCACCTTTTAAATTAGATGTAATGTAGTTTTATTGGGCGCTTCTTAGACCTCAGCGCTCCTCTTTGTTCAGGACTGCTTCATGAGGTGTCAGAATGTGTTCTTTTACTGCTCAAGATTATTATAAGGCTATGTTTATATGATGACGGTCTGAACAGAAGACTCATAATTGGTCTTCACTTTTTATTCCACGTTTAGATGAGCATTTTCTGGAGGAAATCTGAGTGCATACGGTGACGCAAAAGTGTGTGGATTTCGATTGGGTATGCATGCCATTCGACATGTTGGTTTCTGTGTACTGCATGTATGTAATGTAAACGCCTTTGTGTCGTAAAAGCGTATGTGACGTAAGCAGATCTGACCAGAGTTTTGCATCTTGGGCAGTGTAGACAGAAACACTACAGCGGAGCTTATTAAACTTTTCCACTCTGGAGGCTGGTTTCAGATTTTTGCGTTTTTAAGCTCCAAAAACGCAGTCACCGTCTAAACGAAAGGCACTTCCGATAAAAGGTTTTGTCGGTGATTGTCGGTGAAAACTGGTGATTTTTCAAGTTTTAAAAGGTGCTTTTCTGGTGAAGAGTGTCCATGGAGATGTTATCGCTTTACCGGGAATGTTCCATGGTATGACATTAAACAGATCCATATAACATTTATTTATTACGTGTGTTTCTGCTTCTCAAAAATAATTCCTTGTGAATAGGGGTGACTCTCCACAGATCTACCCTTCAAATTCCTCCGAAAAATTTAAACCTTTAATCCAAGATAAAAGAAGTTTAATGCCATACCCTGCAATATTCCAGGCAAAGCAGTAACATCTCCAGTCTGGACCGAAAATTTCGTCAGTGCACCAACAGTATAAAACACAAACATTAGACTTAAAATATATATAACTTTTACTAAGAGCAAATACATTCTAAATCCATTTAAAAATAGAGAATTGAAACCAGTGTTACCTCCCTGCAAGCGTCCTGCATGAATAATCCTTGTTAGTGTGTACTTTTCAGTTTTGTTTTGCGACTTTGTGACAGCACCGTCCTGTTCCTCCAAATATTTACCTCGGCACAGGGTTTGATCTGCGGAGAGGCGAGTCTGCACACAGTAACTGTTCATGTTTTTCAATGTATGTTTGAGCATTAAAACTAAACTACCTCTAACTGAATAAATGCAAGATAGAGCAGTTTAATGCCACACTGTGAAACTTTCCAGGCATCAGTAAAATCCCCATGAAGGAAAGCAAGTGATAGAAAAGCCATTTTAACCCATTAAAAACTGCTATTTCAAAGTAATATTACTCAAGGAGAAGTACAAAGTAGTGGTCCAAGATATTATTCTAATAAGAATAACTGTCTGAATGCAAATTGTGATTTATAATTTGAAGTTAATGTCATTTAAAAGACAAAACATTAAATAAAGCACAAAATCTGTTATATTCAAATGACAGACACAAAAATTGACAAACAGTACTTTTCCTTGAGTGACTCTATGTACTGTGAGGACTAAACTGGGACTAAACCAAGATTAAAGGTCCTATATTACATTTAATGGATCCTTGTGAGCTTTAAGCCATGTTCTAATGTTCTAGAGAATAGAAACCCAACCGAAGTCAAAAGGGACCCATCGGAACCTAATGGGCAAGGTCAGACTTGGACAAATATGTAGGACTTATGTTTAGGCTCGGGTCAAACTCGGACACATCATTGTGATAAGACATGACTGGGCCCAGCCTCTTGCACTAATGTGCACTTGTGTGCACTTGTTGCTCATCTCTTTTGACATTCCGAATGCCTTTTATCAGTTGATTGATAAAATCAGACTTTCCACACAAACAATATCCTGCGTGTGTCGTTAGTAGGCCTTTGAAAATAGTGTGATTTTAATTGTGTCCGGCTCAATCAGACTCAGTAACAAATATCTTAATGCCTATCGGGCTTGGGTCAGATTCAATAGCTGCTCTGTCGGACAAGGGCTGGTCTCGGACAGAAAAAATCAGCCCGATCCACACTCTATTTGTTACCTCTCAAAAACATACCTGGAGTTGTGTTTTGTTTCATTCACACATGTTTGAGTAACACTTTATTATTAGTCTGGCTACATCCCTAAAGCTCAAAATGCTCTGTTCCACCTTTCCATTAGGAGTGTGCAAATATATTGAAATATCAATATATCGTATCATTTAATGTGATGATACAGTATTCTATGATGATATCATGTGCTACTGTATCGATATATCACTAAGAGTATTTTTTGGTATATTTTACTAAATTATTTTGTTACAGAGCTATAGTTTTGTTGCTTGTTTAGAGAAAGGAAACCTCGTTTATGCGACACATTTGACATTTTCACTGGCCATTTAAGCTAGGATTAGACCAGGACTAAACCAGAACTGAACCAGGACCAGATTTGAGTACTACCTAACTCTGATTAGAACATACTGTATATGACTTTCACCAGCAGCAAATACTTTCTAAATCCCTTTAAAAATAGACAGTTTAAATAGCGTTACCTCCCAGAGAGCGTCCTGCATGAATAATCCTTGTTAGTGTGTACTTTTCTGTTGTGTTTTCAGACTTTGTGACAGCACCGTCCTGTTTTTCCAAATGTTTACCTCGGTGCTGGCTCCGGTCTCTCGTGGGTTTGTTTTGGTTTTTGCTCCTGGTGAATTTATAATGTCGATGCAGGTTTGAGAGAGAATACAGAGACCCCAGGAGATGAAGTCTGCTCTGTCAGATCTGTGCAGAGGAGAGCCGAGAGGGAGATGTTTTATTCACACGGTTCAGTCCTGGTTCAGTCCTGGTTGAGTCCTGGTTCAGTCCTGGTTTAGTTCTGGTTTATTACTGTTCTATTTCTGGTTTAGTTTACGTTCAGTCCTGGTTTAGTCCTGGTTTAGCTCTGGTTTAGTCTTTCTCAAGTCCTGGTATAATCCTGGTTTAGTACTGGTCTAGTCTTCTTTTAGTCCAGGTTTAGCCATAATCCAGTGCTGGTTCTGTTTTGGTCCAGACCCGATTTAATCCTATCTCAGCCCTGGTTTAGTTTTTGTCAGGTCCTGGTTTAGTCCTGGTTTAGTCCCAGTTCAGTCCTGGTCTAATCCTGGTCTAGTCCTTGTCTAGTGCTGGTCTAGTCTTGGTCTAGTCCTTATCGAGTCCTGGTCTGGTGGTGGTCTAGTTCTGGTTTAGTCTTGGTCTAATCTTGGTCTGGTCCTTGTCTTGTCCTGGTCTAGTCCTGTTCTAGTCCTTGTAGAGTCCTGGTCTGAAGGTGGTTTAGTCCGGGTTTAGTTCCAGTTTTGTCCTTGAATAGCCTTGGTCTAGTCCTGGTCTAGTCCCAGTTTTGTCCTTGTTTGGTCCTGGTCTAGTCCTGGTCCTGGTCTAGTCCTGGTTTTCTCCTTGTTTGGTGCTGGTCTAGTCCTGGTCTACTCCTGGTTTTGTCCTTGTCTGGTCCTGGTCTAGTCCCAGTTTTGTCCTTGTTAGGTCCTGGTCTAGTCCTGGTTTTGTCCTTTTCTGGTCCTGGTCTAGTCCTGGTTTTGTCCTTTTCTGGTCCTGGTCTAGTCCTGGTCTAGTCCTGGTCTAGTCCCAGTTTTGTCCTTGTTTGGTCCTGGTCTAGTCCTGGTCTGGTCTTGGTCTAGTCCTGGTTTAGTCTTGGTTTTGTCCTTGTTTGGTGCTGGTCTAGTCCTGGTTTTGTCCTTTTCTGGTCCTGGTCTAGTCCTGGTTTAGTCTTGGTTTTGTCCTTGTTTGGTCCTGGTCTAGTCCCAGTTTTGTCCTTTTCTGGTCCTGGTCTAGTCCTGGTTTTGTCCTTGTTTGGTCCTGGTCTAGTCCTGGTCTGGTCTTGGTCTAGTCCTGGTTTAGTCTTGGTTTTGTCCTTGTTTGGTGCTGGTCTAGTCCTGGTTTTGTCCTTTTCTGGTCCTGGTCTAGTCCTGGTTTAGTCTTGGTTTTGTCCTTGTTTGGTGCTGGTCTAGTCCTGGTTTTGTCCTTTTCTGGTCCTGGTCTAGTCCTGGTTTAGTCCCTTGTCTGGTCCTGCTCCAGCCCTGGTTTTGTCCTTGTCTGGTCCTGGTCTAGTCCTGGTCTTGTTTCAGTCCTCTGTCCTTTGACTCATTCTGTTATAATGTGCTGTTATAATGCGGTGATGCGTTCGTGTGTCATTCTGTTAATCGTCCCTTTGAGTTTCATCTTGTTGAGCCCAGAGCGCGAGGGCCTGACACAGAGGACACAGACAACAGCATCATGTCCTCGAGGGGCTCATTTTTCATCCAAGAAGGCACATCTGACCTCACAGCGAGAAGGTCCCAAGTTCAAATCCGAGACCTTTCTGTGTGGAGTTTGCATCTGGTTTACCCCAACACCAAAACACGCACGATGGGTCAAATCCTCCAGCTAAGAAAGTCCTAACCAAGACTAGCTCAAGATCTGGAGATGAGTCTCACTGCTCCAGATTTAACCCAGAGACAAATGCTACATTCAGACTGCAGCCTGAAGTGACCCAAATCAGATTATTTGCCCCTATGCGACCTGGATCTGATCTTTTAATGACAGTCTGAACGACACAGATGTGATTTTTTCAAATGTGACCCAGGCCACTTGGATATGTGCTCCTAAAAACGATACATTTCTGATCTTTTGACATGCAACTTAAGTCTGAACGGCCAGGTCACATTCATCCCACCTACATGTCAGGCTCGGAGTCTAGTCAATGGAGGGAAAGCGAGGTTAGCGAGTTTATTCATATTTGGGGGGGGGTCGCTGTATTCACGCCAAATTGGAGCAGGCGTTTTTTGAAATGACTGCCAAAGAAATGTCTGAGTGCGCTACAGGCGGACCTGGCTCCAACGTCAACAAAAAATAAAGAGCCTGCAAGCCAAATACAAGGAGGTTAAAAACTCAAACAAATGGAGTGGCCGTGGACGTGTAACCTGTCCATTTTATGAAGAACTAAACCATATTTTGGGAGAAAAGCCCATCATTTAGGCTACTTCTGTAAACACTGAGCACACTCACGGTGTGTGACGTCGTCGCGGCCTCCAGTGCACATGCAGGACACTTTTGGGGCATTTAAAGTTCACACTGGAGATCACATACACGTTACATTTAATTAGAAATGTGAACGATCTTGTCAAAAAAACAGTGATTTCACACAAAAATCTGAATTGTTTGTTTGCACATGGAGGTTTCAGAAAATCCTCTAAAAAAAGTTAATTTAATATTTAAAGATAAGAGAGGCATTTCTAGTTTTATATTTATTTTGAAGTCTCGGTAGTGCCTCCATTCTCTTGTTAAGACCAAAGAGCTGGAGTCAAGATTTCCCCATTTTACACTTTTGGACTTACACGAGTGATTGATCTGAAACATTAGTATTTGAAATATTCTTCAGGACTTTTGTGGAATATGAGATTTATAGAGTTTTGATATCTTTTGCAATAATGACATTTCTTTCTATGTCAATTTGAGTAGTTTTATTTCTTTTAAAATTTACCTTACTTTCTGTTAGTTTCTTCATTTAGGCAACTTTTGTTTTCAGACTTTTTTTTTTTTTACCGTTCACAGCTTGATGAACCATTTCAAAAATGCTTTGTCTTCTGCTTTGTCTGACAGTTGTCACTCACCTCACAGGTTTGTACTTATTTTTGGTCCAAAATAAATACTTTTTTACTTTTCAGATTATAGGTGCATTCACTTTTCAGGTGGAGTGTCCACCCCCTGTTTGACTCCATGGTTAATTCTTTGCCCAGAAATACACACAGTATAGCATTAAACCTATGCATCTCTATGGACACACACAGTTGGAGCCACCAGGCAAGAGATCTGTCGAGATGTGACCTTACTCACAATAACAATACATGAATTTTTTAGGCATTTTTGACCAATAAAACCATCTGTAATTGAATAAATGCTGGAGGTTTCCACCTATCCTGGCAAAGTCAGACATGTTGTTGCACCAGCCTGAAGTCTGGAAACAATTCATGAAATAAACTCAAAGTAAACAGTAATCAGACTGTACCATAGGTCAGTGCAGATACACAAAAAGGACTGCTTTGTAGCTACTGCTGCTGAGAGTCAACAACAACTGAGAGTCAGACGAGAGACACTGTAAACAATATACAGAGAATTTACATCTTGCTCTCCAGGCGTGCTTGGACCTGGTTTCGTCCCTTGTTTAGATCTAGTTTTGGTGCTGTTTGGGCCTAGATTTATTTGTAAATATGTCACACCTTCGAGAATCAATAAGAAATTCAATTCCCCTTGTGGCCTTTGTGAAACTTCTCTCTGTGTTAAGGGAAGCACACTCACTGTATTCACACGGTTTGAATAAATTTTTTTCCTGAATGAGACTTGGTTTGTCTTATATTTCATGTATTCTGAGACCTTGTGGTCTATTTCTACCTTCTTAACATTCCACATTAATTACATTTTAGAGCAAAAATGTCCGTAATTGACTGTTAAAAATGTTAAGAATTGACGTCAGTAGCACATCAGAAGAAAATGACCTCGCTCACAATAACAATGCATGATTTTTTAAGTATACTTGAGCAATAAAAACCTCTGTACCTGAATAAATGCTGGAGGTTTAATGCCACACTCGAACACTCAAGGGAAAGCAATAATATCTCCATGGAAACAAGCAGATGGTGGACCCCAAACCAGAAAAGTTTCACCTGCACCTTTGCGAGACCCAACAAAATCTATGTTAATGAAGGTCAATGGGGTCCAAAAAGCCCCTGTCTCTGAGTCTTCAGGGGCGTTACATAATCACGTCTTTGGTTTCTCTTTAAGGAGCTTCATTTTTCAACTTTGGTGACTGTCGTGTGGCATATTTTGGGAAGGTCTCAGGCTTAGTAAAAGGTGAGTTCTTCAGATTCTTAACAAATTGAAAATGCCAAGGAGAGAAAATTTTATTGTCAGTTTCTTCACTGATGGTGAAAAATGAAATAGCCCCCAATAGCATGCTCTGGGGTGAATCTGGAGATGTTTTTCTGTGAATTGGTGTAGCTCAGTCCTGATGTACCTTTAGTCTAGTTCTGGTCCTGTTCTGGTGCGATCCAGGTGTAGTAAGTATTTTTCTAGTTCAGTTCTAATTTAGTCCTGGTTTATGTTTAGTTTTGGTTTAGTTCTGTTGTAGTACTGGTTGAGTCTTCTTTCAGTCTTGGGTTAGTCCTGGTCTAATCTTGGTATAGCCCTGGTTAAGCCTTGGTCTAGTCCTAGCTTAGTCCATTTGCACTTTAAATTCTAGACCCAGTCCAGGTTTAGCTGTGTTTAGTCGTAGCTCAGTTTAGATTCAGTCCAGAATTGGCCCTGGTTCCATCTTGGTCTAGCTCCGGTTTAGTTCTCTTTTAATCCTGTTTCTGTCCTGTTTCAGTCCTGGTTTAGTCCTGTTTCAGTCTTGGCAAAGTCCTTGATGCATATTTTAGAGATTTTAAAGAAAGAAATGAACAATTGAGTCCTGACTTAGTCCTGGTTTAGATTTTGTGTAGTCTTGGTTTACCCATGAATTCAGGTGGGGTCATGGCTCAGACTCAGCTCAGTTCAGTCCTGTCCTAGTCCTGGTTTAGTTGTGGTTCAGATCTGGTTCAGTCCTGGTTTAGTCCTAGTTTAGAACTGCTTTACCTTGATTCTCATGGTGCATTGGAGGTCCATTGTCCCAAACTATCTCGCTCTGACTCTCAGATATAAATGAATCCAGCTTCAGTCCTGGATCTGGTTTAGTTTTAGTTCAGTCCTGGTTTAATCTTGGTTTAGTCCTGGTTCAGTCCTGGTTTTATCTTGGTTTAGTCCTAGCTGAGTCCTGGTTTAGTCCTGGTTTACCCTTGCTTCCTAGTGCATTGGAGGTCCATTGTCTATAACAAACTCTCTATAAATATAAATAAATCCAGTTTCAGTTCTGATTCTGGTTTAGTCCTGGTTTAGTCCTAGTTCAGTCCTGGTTTAGTCCTGGTTTAGACCCGATGTAGACCTACTTTACCCTTGGTTCCTAGTGCACTGGAGATGCATTGTCTCTAACCATCCCTGACTCTTAGATATAAATGAATTCAGCTTCAGTCCTGGTCCTGGTTCAGTCTTGGTTCAGTCCTGGTTTAGTCCTGGATTAGTCCTGATTTAGACCTGATGTAGTCCTGGTTTACCCTCGGTTCCTCGTACACTGGAGGTCCATTGTCTAACTATCTCTGACTCTCTGATATAAATGAGTCCGTGTCCCTTTCTCTCTCTCTCCTGTGGAACCTCTGGACCAGTTTTCGTTTAATCGTTTGAATTTATGGCTCTGGTCTTTTGTGAAAATGCGGCGTCCATTTTTCAGTTCACAGAGTAAGTGTACAGCGGGGACTTCCTCTCAAACTGCGCACTCCTAAATAGATTCTCCTTTCTCTCTCTCTCTCACATGCACGCTCTGAAATAGCTTCCCCATTAGCGGCCCACACCAGAGGAAAGCGTAATTAAAAGTGATATTTTTACAGAAAAGTCGAGGCTGTTTCTTTTTTTTTTTTTTATCTCCGGGGCAGGTAAAAACTAGGGTTATCCATGAAATATGGAGCGGATTCTACCTCTGTGCAGAGACTGGAGCTGGAGGATTCTTTCTACTGTGGATACTACTTCTCCTACTACTTCTGTTAGATGGGACTGCACAACACATTTTACTTATCTGAGTGTTTAGTTTATTTGAGTGGTTTAGTCCTTGGTCTCGTTCTGATCTAGTCCTGGGCCAGTTCTGGTTCAGTCCAGGTGTAGTCCAAGAGGTATTTTCCTGGCTCAGTTCTAGTTTAGTCCTGGTTGTTGTTTAGTCTTGGTTTAGCTCTTGTCTAGTTTTGATATATAGTTCTGATTTAGCCTTGGTCGAAGTCCTGGTTTAGTCCTGGTTCAGTCTTTTTTCAGCCTTGGTTTAGTCCTCGGTCAGTTCTGTTTCCCATTAAACATTAGTCATGTTATGGACGTGCAGATCATGTCTATATTGCGTCCGCTGGTCCAAAACAAATTCTGGACTAAAAAGTGACGTGCAAATTACGTCCATTATTTGGATGTCGGACTATGACCCACTTGGACGTCAATCTGCTGTTAAACATTTGAACCACAGACTCTGGGACTTTTTTGAATGTCATCGGGACGTCTAACACAGACACAGGAAAATGATGCCATTAATGAATGTAATACTATTTTAATATTTATGACAAATATCAACATCATCAACATTTATCAATATTATTCATTAATATTACTTTGGTTATTTATGATTAAATATTTCTAACTAATTATTTATTTGAGTACATGATATTTTGTTATCTGTTTTAGGTATTTAGGCATCTGGAAACGCAATATGTGGAAAATTATAGACATACAAACATGATTATAATTCTATGGGCCTATGAGTTCAACCATAAAAAGGGTCTAAAACAGACTTGTCAAACTCTGGCCTGGGGGCCATATTTGGCCCATGAGATCATATCAAATATGAAACACTAGAGCTGGCCCACCGCCTACAGGTAGGCTATAGAGACATTATAATTTTATTTTAAGCTTGTTCTGGATTCAGTGTTTAAGCAAAACTATTATTAAACATTATTTTAATTTATAAGAAAAAGGATTAACATTACATATCTCGATCTCGAAGAGAGAGAGAGAAAAGAAAACGTGCAGATGTTGTTGAAATTTTTCAATAAATATTTAGTTTAAACCCACGACTTAGTTCCCAATTTTTAATTCTGGCCCTCTGAATTTGAGCTTGACACCCCTGATCTAAAAGAACAGCACTGGTGGACGGCAGTGTAACTCAGTTGGTAAAGTGTTTATTTAGCGATCTGAAGATTGACAGTTTAATCCTGCTCTTGACATAAAACATCTTTGATTGAGTGGTCTGACCACAGACTAACGTGAACCTTCACACAGACAGTACCTCCTGTTTTCTGTGTCACTATAGGAAAAACAAACATCAATACTAGACGTCCAGAAGACTGTTGGAAAAAAAACATCATCTGGCATCACAGTCTGCACCTTCAATGCACTGAGACTGGATGTACAAAAATGACCCTAAAAGGATGCTGTTTCAATGTTTCTTTGCTCTGTGAGTTCAGTCCTGATGTACCTTTGGTCTATTTCTGATTTAGTCTTGGTTTTTGTTTAGTCTTGATTTAGTCCTGCTTTAGTCTTGCTTTAGTAGTGTTTCAGTCTTCTTTCAGTCTTGGTTTAGTCCTGATCTAGTCTTGGTACATCCCTGGTTTAGTCCTGGTTCAGTCTTTTCTCAGTCCTGGTTTAGTCCCAGCTCAGTCCTGATGTACCTTTGGTGTACTTCTGGTCCTGTTCTGGTACAGTCTAGGTGCAGTAAGTATTTTCCTGGTTCAGTTCTAATTTAGTACTGGTTTATGTTTAGTCTTGGTTTAGTCCTGTTTAAGTCCTAATTTAGTCCTGTTTAAGTCCTAGTTTAGTCCTGTTTTAGTACATTTACTTATTTCAGTTAGTCCTGGTCTAGTCTTTCTATAGCCCTGGTTAAGCCTTGGTCTAGTCCTAGTTTAGTCCATTTGCAGTTTGAATTCTAGACCCAGTTCACATTTAGCCTTGTTTACTCCTGGTCTAGTCCTGGTTTAGTCCTAGCTCAGTCTTGGTTCAGCCCAGAATCGGTCCTGGTTCAAGTCTTAGTCTAGCTCTGGTTTAGTCCTGGTTCAGTCCCGGTTCAATCCTGTTTCAGTCCTGGTTTAGACCTGGTTCTGTACGGCTTCAGCCCTGGTTTAGTCCTGGCACAGTCCTCATAACAGATAATGAAAAACTGAATATTTTAGAGCTACATATTTTACATAAATAAATGAACAATTGAAGCATCACACCTCATCAAATCATTTTTATACCAGACGATAAACACAACAACAATCCCAATATCTCACAGTTCTCTTTATATCTCAGCTCTGTTTACACTTATACAGGTTTACAGGTTTAGCTCATTAAAATGCCTCAAACATCTTCTGGTCCTCACAAAACAATGAACTGAAAACTGAAGAGGATTCTCCATTTTCTAGGTTCAAAAGAAGGAAACATGGAAAAGACCTTGACATAGAAACTAAACAATATACAAGAACAAGGACACAGAAAAGAGCTTTGTGTTTGTTCAGTAAATAATGTACCTACTGACATCAATTGAAACTCAAGGTTAGAAATATATACAGTAATGTCCTTCCTCTGTACCATATACTTAGTCTCTCTCCTCTGTACCACTCTCAGGTCATGTTTACACTGAAACGAATCACTGTGTCACCGTATCAGAAATGATTTACACCCAGACACGTTATTTCTGTGTCCGAAAGCCTTCCCTATCCACACAGCTTTGCGCATTTGTTTACGTTTTACAGAAATGAAACATAAAATATCACTGGGGCTTGAGTAGTTTCTCCATAATGTATTTTAACTGTTGTTGGCTAATTTTAAGAACGTGCCACATTTATATCGGCTCAGATACACGGATTTAGTCTGTTCTCACTTGTGAGGTGAGACAGGCATTTTGTCCCTGAACGCAGGAGGCGACCTCATATTTCAACGATCTTCTAATCGATGGATCTCCCTAGAATTCTTCTAGAACTCCTGTCGAAGCTGTGTATGATCGTTGCTGACAAACAAATTGTGTGACCATACAGTCTATTCTTGCCAGGAGTTTATAGATACCCATAGTGGTAAGAGAAACAGAACCAAAAAGCATGTCACAAAATTGCATTTTAAACAGTATAACAAAAAAGACTCTTTAACCGTATTATATTTTCCTGTTACCTCCTCAAAAATATACCTGGAGTTCTGTTAAGAAATCCTTTATTATTAGTCTGCTTACATCTCCAAAGCTCAAAATGCTCTTTTCCACCTTGTGATGTCATGAAGCCATAGTTTTTAAGTTAACAGCTCCTTTTACCCTTTGCCCTTTAAGATCTCAGCCTTAATATGCAGGGTTTTTGTGTTAAACATGTGAATGAAACAAAACACAACTCCAGGTATGTTTGTGATGCTAATTACAAATGGTTGCTTTAAAGTCACAGTGTAACTTTTTAGCAAAAAAAAATATACTAAATCAAAAGCACGTTTTTGATAGTGTTTACTGCAGTGGAAAATGCCCTTACTCTTAGTGGGCTGGTTCTCCACAAACCTGACTCGTATATATGGCCGGAGGAGGACCTAAAAATAACTGACATAATAGAATATGATTTAATGATCTCGGTAAAGAGAAACTGGAATATTAATCAAATATACAACCCCCAAAACTAGTTCACCCAAAAGTACCAAATGTCTGGATCTCAGCCTGAGCACTGGTGCAGGACCAAAAGAGCCACAGATGGTCACTGTACTTGAAGCCAGGACTCTCGCCTTGTAGCTAGGAGGTCTGAGATTCAACTCCCAGTGTGGCGTTTTTGTACAGTTTGCATATCTGGGAAAGATACAAAAGCCCAACTCAAACTGAATCTGAATCTGTACAGAGGAATATCAGATTTCAATCCCACCTTAATGGTTTTGGTAAATATAATGAGCTGCTGTCTGGAGGTCTGATTAACAAAACTGAAGCATATCACTAAAATGAAATCTAGGCACCATCCTTAACAGAATTGTGTGAATTTTAGACGTTTTTGTGGGTTTGGGGTTCAAAACGGTCTTGATTTTTGGTCTTTTCATCAATGGACTGTCATATATTCAACTCAATACACAGTTAAAAGTCAAAAGGGATCCTCTTACAAACACTCTAGAGATATGCTTCTAATTTATTTATTTTTTCTTCTTTTTCAGCCTGACTTTTCCATGTCGATTACATCCAATGGAACACAAACAACTCTAAAAGTGGATCCGTCATCTCAAGCAACAGTCATCATAGAACAAAAATATTTGAGCTTAAGATTTAAAGATTCCAGTGTTTAGCCTATTGTTTTTTACAACCTACAACACACACAGACTGTATAAAGAATATATACAGTCTATGGTCAGAAAGGGCAGATACCAGGGCAGATATAAATGGAGATATAAGAGAAGATAGCAGCACACGAAGTTATAATGGGCAAGGACATTATCTATCACCTCAAACCTTATTAATATTCAGTCTAACTCTATACATAATTATCACATAGAAAGGTCAGGCACTTGTAAGATTTTCATTGCTAGAAGACGTCTTACAAGTACATTCAGGTTTGCAGGACTTTCAGATCTTCGTGAAAAACAAACTAATGCAAACCGTGAATTACACCAGCTCAGAGATATCTGTAGATCTGACCGGCTGCAGACACGAAAGGTAAATCTGCATCTGCTCTTGGTGTTACTTTTTGCTTTAAAGTTTGTATGAGTGTGACGTTAATTGTTTTGTGTTTGTTTTAGGGGAGATTTTGCAGAAGGGCCAGCAAATGTGCAGTGATAAAACTCGCATTGTCAACTGCAGTGCTGCGGGAGAAATCGTTGAAGAGCAATGTAGTACGGGAGAAGTCTGTTTACCAAAAAAACACTTCTGTTACTCCAGTTTATGAGTAAATGCAATTTCCATCAAATGAAAACTGAACATGAATTAAAGACATTTGTAATTCAACCTCAGACAGACTCAAGGAAACTGTATTAGTAGTTTGTTGTAGTAGAGTGAAGGGGACGATGAGAGGATGAGGAAGGAGATGAGGAGAGAATGAGGAGAGTGAAGGGGACAAGGAGAGGATGAGGAGAATGAAGGAGACGATGAGATGATGAGGAGAGAGAAGGAGGCAATGAGAGGATGAGGAGAGTGAAGGAGGCGATGAGAGGATGAGGAGAGTGAAGGGGACGATGAGATGAGAGAGAGTGAAGGAGAGATGAGAGATGAGGAGAGAGAAGGAGGCAATGAGAGGATGAGGAGAGTGAAGGAGGCATGATGATGAGAGGATGAGGAGAGAAGGAGACGATGAGAGGAGATGAGGAGAGAGGGAAGGAGGACAATGAGAGGATGAGGAGAGAGTGAAGGAGGCAATGAGAGGATGAGGAGAGTGAAGGGATGAGAGGATGAGAGAGTGAATGAAGGAGGAGAGAAGGAGAGATGAAGGAGGCAATGAGAGGATGAGGAGAGTGAAGGAGGCGATGAGAGGATGAGGAGAGTGAAGGAGGACGATGAGAGGATGAAGGAGAGATGAAGGAGACGATGAGATGAGAGGAGAGAGAAGAGAGGATGAGAGAGAGGAGGAGATGATGAAGAGGATGAGAGAGAGTGAAGGAGATGATGAGATGAGGAGAGTGAGGAGAGTGAGAGGGATGATGAGGAGAGTGAAGGAGGAATGAAGGAGGATGAGGAGAGTGAAAGGGGACGATGAGAGATGAGAGCGATGAAGTGGAGGATGAGAGGATGAGGAGAGTGAAGGAGGCGATGAGAGATGAGGAGAGTGAAGGAGAGTGAGGAGAGATGAAGGAGATGAGATGAGAGTGAGTGAGGAGAGATGAAGATGAAGGGACGATGAGATGAGAGGAGAGAGTGAGGAGAGATGAGAGAGAGGATGAGAGGATGAGGAGAGTGAAGGAGACGATGAGATGAGGCGAGTGAAGTGGATGATGAGAGGATGAAGAGAGTGAAGGAGACGACGAGAGTGAGAGGATGAGGATGAAGGAATGAGAGGATGAGGAGAGTGAAGGGGACGATGAGATGAGGCGAGTGAAGTGGATGATGAGAGGATGAGGAGAGTGAAGGGGATGATGAGAGGATGAGGAGAGTGAAGGAGACAATGAAAGGATGAGGAGAGTGAAGGGGACGATGAAATGAGGAGAGTGAAGGAGGACGATCACAAGGATGAGGAGAGTGAAGGAAACGATGAGAGGATGAGGAGAGTTAAGGGGACAATGAGAGGATGAGGAGAGTTAGGGTGATGATTAAAAGATGAGGAGAATGAAGGGGACAATGAGAAGATGAAGAGAGTGAAGGGGGTTGATGAGAAGATGAGGAGAGTGAAGGGGAAGATGAGTGGATGAGGAGAGTGAAGGGGAAGATGAGAGGATGAGGAGAGTGAAGGGGACCACTTATTGTAATGAAGGTGTATGGAGCAGAGATTGTGTGTTAAACATGAACAAAAAAAAAAAACAACTCCAGGAAGCAACATTAGAACATACAGTAAATTGGAAAATAGCCTAACATGAACTCTTTAAAATCTTTTAATATCAAAAAGTAGATATCTAACCAGCCCATGTGTGCTCCTTGTGTTTTCAGGTGTGTTATGCCACCCACGTGCAGTGTGGTGGGTCCAGCGGTGGTGGAGTTTGAAGGAGGTGTTTCCCTGGTATCTGATCTCTGCAGCTACACTCTGCTGGAGACACAGCAGAAGAAGATCGTTGCCGAGTTCAGGGACAGACGCCGCACTAATCTGGGGTTCCTCCACCGTGTCATCCTCACTGTCAGAGAAACTAACAACGACACCAATACCTTCATCATAGGACCAGGGCGTCAGGTCAATGTAAGATTCAGGACTTAAGCAGGACTCAACCACTACTCAACCAGAAATGAACCAGAAATTGACCAGGACTCAAACAAGACTCATTCAGGACTCGACCAGGACATAGACTTGAACAAAACAAGATCTAAAACAGGCCTTGACATTTTGCAGCCTGTGGGCCACATTAAGCCCTTGACTTGTTTCAGTACAAACTTTTCATTGTTATTTTAGCATTGTCCTTTTTTTTTTTTTTTCTTTTCTTACAATGGTTTATATGTTAAAGAAATTTCCTCATGAGCAGTTGTGACTCCACTGACTGCGTTGAAATTCAGTATCTGTCTTATGTTCCATTGGTCAACGGCACTCTGGGCTCAACACAGTTTTCTAATACTTCTATGTATGTAACTTTCACATGGGATGGAGAACCTTGGGCTGTGACCGTGGACGATACCAGTGTCCATATTATAGGTAAGACCAAGACTGACCTGTTAGCCAAACATCACTGATATGCTCCCAAGTCAAATCAATGTTTTTGCCATAATGCTGCGCGCGCACAACTGTAGTGCAGACAAGATGAAATTACATTTCTCTAGGTATCAATCAATAAAAGAACATCATTTAAACCAGAGGTCTCCAATCTGTAGCTCAGGAGCCACCAGTAGCTCTCCACCCTGTTCCAAGTAGCTTGCCAAGGAATTTCTGAATTATATACCATTGTGCTGAATAACTCAAATTTGATTGAGTAAATGCCTATTTCCACTGTAAATGTATCATTTTGATGCCTAATTTTGTGCACTGATAACTGGATAATGGGTTATGTTTTAGTGGAGTCTAACTGTACCTCATCTACAGCTTGCCATGGCTCTTATATTTAAAAAATTTCTAGCAACCACTAAAATTAGTCGCTCTGTGGCATTTTCGTTTAGCAAAAAAGTAGCTCACAGGAGGAAAAAGTTGGAGACCCCTGACTGAAACACACTCACTACCCCCCCACCTCCCCCTGCCCCAACACATCCATTCATCTATCCCTGAGACAGATCCCGTTAGTGCCAGGGCCAATTAAAGTGACTGAGT
>NW_026571152.1:10429799-10450608 GCF_026225935.1 Boleophthalmus pectinirostris | reverse complement strand
TGCTAGGCTAGTGCATGTCAATGGCCATAGTTAGCCTGCACTAAAAAACAGTCTTACCCACTCCACAAAACACCCAAAGCAAATCTATTATACTGCCAGACTATTGATGCAAATGTCTGTGTTGATAGAATAATGTGTAAGTAAAACTAACCTTGCATTTGAAGGATTTATATCAGCAGCAGCGAGTTGTTGTACTTCCTGACTGATATATGAGAAAATAGTCCCTCAACATGCGATGATTCATGCGATGCAAGGTTAGTTTTATTTCAAACATTATTGTATTAACACAGATATTTACATTGTTAGTCTGAGTCTGAGCTGAGCCACCCTAACCATGTACTGCACTCGGAGTTTGTGCAAATGCCCTGTGGGAGGCGATATATGTTACCCCACAACAAAAGACCAACCACTATGCTAAATATTTTATTCCTTCTGCCATAAAGCTTTGAAATGGAAAGTAAATTTGCTATTGTGTCCCTGATGCACTGAGGTTTTAATGTATGGCATGTGTATGTATTAGTTTTTCTTTTATTATTTATGGTTTGTGCACGGTCGGATATGTGTGAACTGAATTGCCCTTTGGGATTAATGAAGTAGATTGATTGACTGATTGATTGATTGAGTCTGACTTAATAGTAGATTTCCTTCGGGTGCTTTGTGGAGTGGGGAAGGCTGTTTTTAGTGGCAAGACAACTATGGCCATTGAGCCTAGCACCAGCGACCTCTGCAAATACAAGGACTGGATGGAATATTTTTAAAAAGTGTCTCCACACGTCTCCAACACTCTGGCTCACTAGGAAATTAAGTCCTATGTCCAAAATTCCAGACTGTCCCTTTAACACAGGGATACTCATTAAGTGGCTCGCAAGCCCCATGCTGCTCGCCAAGCTTTAATTGGTGGCTCGCATGCTTATACAAAAATAGTAACACAGCCAATATATTTTTTCAGATGTGCTAGTTAAACATATAGTGAACACAAACATCTGCATTACGCGAAGTATAAATCAAGGCTTAATTAACGGTGTTTCCTAAAGGGGGCACCGTGACACCAGCAACCAGTGATGCACGGGTCCATGTATAAACGACCCGTACCCGACCAACGATTTCAAGTAACACTCCCACAACTCCAACCGCAAAAAAAATTGAAAATATTGTACTCGACTCACTGCATTTTAAAAAGTAGTCCATGCTCTTGATTAAAGGTTGTATAGAGGATTTTTTAAGGGAAGAGAAATACAGCGACAGTCCTGACACCACCTTCCTCCTCCACCGCTCCCTCAGTAGAAACATCTCCTCCCGCCTCCTTACTCTAGAAATCACACTTGTTTACAGCCAATGCGTGTTCAGAATTACTGTTGAAGTGACCTGTCTAGAAGTAATTTAGCGACCGACACGTCAGTTTTTAGACCCTTCGTCTGCTTCAGTTGCGCCATCACTGGAAGGAATCTCCAAGAATCACCTCAGTTTGGCTTTGCTCCTTTTCCCCTTCTCTTCTTCTTTCAGCGACCTTAAAAAACGACTTTCTTTTGCGGCGAACAGGTCGTGGGATACTTGTCCACCATCGCAACAAACTTCGTGCGAATTGCAAGGAAGCTTAGAGTTTGAAAAAGCCTCTCTAAGAACCGCTGCCATAAACCACATAATCCCAGCGCGCCGCCGAGTCACTTACAGTAGAAACTTAGGGAGTTTGATTGACAACCTAACAGCCAATGGATAAAGAGGGAGCCTCGTTGTCTATTGGCTGATGTTTATCTGGCCCCACCATGTTTACAGTTGATAGATTTTCATTCTCTTTTTTTTTTTTTTTTTTTTTTTGTCATCATAATTACAAGGCTGCTGCGTCTCTGTAATGGTATTTTAAACTTTCACTGACAATTTGAAACTAAAAAATCCTCCATACAACCTTTAAGATCATCTAAATAAAGTGATCAACATAAATAAAGTGAGTGAAATGAGTGTTAAATAAAGAGCTGCGCTAAACCTGCACACGTGTGATCTCTGAAAACATGAACCATCTCCAACACGACACACACAAAATAGACACACCATCATCATCATCATCATCATCAACATCTCTCTGTCACAGTGAGAACACTCATATTCCACTGAGTCGTGTCCTTCAGTCCAACAGAAGCTGAACCGCATCAGCGCACAAGGAAAGAGCTGTTTTTTTCAGCGCTTATAGTTTATGCAAATGAGTCATGTGGTTTTAAGTTTAGTTTTTGTAAAACATAAACAAATGTGCACAATGCTGCATTAAACACATTATAATCTCAAATGATCTGATGTGGCTCTGTAGTGGTGATAGTAATGATCATTTTACATAATTTATAGAATGTGGGTACTATCATTTTTACTATATGATGATCATTTTACTATAAAAATGTTAATGATTAATCGAAAATTGATTGTTAATTCTCCCAACAATCGATTAAGAAAATTGACAAAATAAATATACTATAAACACTGTTGGGAAGGTTAATTTTAAAATGTATTCCCCTACAGATTACAGATTACCTACCCCAAAATGTACTTTGTAATGGAATCCATTAAATTACTTAAAGTGAGTAACGTAATCTGAATACTTTGGATTACTTGATTTGCTGTAGAGAAGCAAAGACTAGGAAATCTTCACTTAAGAAGTTTTGTTTGCTAAAAGAAAATGAAAAGCCCAGAATTTACTTGACCAAATAAAAAATATTATTGATAAAAGAGGAGAAGGAGACATGGTCCGCACAGCATGGTTTAGTCCTGTTAAATCCTGTTAGATCCTGTTTTAGTCCTGGTTTAGTCCTGTTTTAGTCCTGGTTTAGTCCTGGTTTTAGTCCTGTTTTAGTCCTGGTTTTAGTCCTGGTTTTAGTCCTGGTTTAGTCCTTTTAGTCCTGTTTTTTAGTCCTGGTTTTAGTCCTGGTTTTAGACCTGGTTTAGTCCTGGCTTAGTACTGGTTTTAGTCCTGGTTTTAGACCTGTTTTAGTCCTGTTTTAGTCCTGTTTTAGTCCTCTTTTAGTCCTGTTTTAGTCCAGGTTTAATCCTGGGTTAGTCCTGGTTTAGTCCTGGTTTAGTCCTGTTTTAGACCTGGTTTAGACCTAGTTTAGTGTCTGGCAATGAGTAGAATTACCAGAAAAAAAAAAAAAGAAGGGATATGGCCCAAAATGTGAAAACAGGAAAATACCGCCGTGTAATCAATTTATTTCACCAAAGTAACTGTAATCCAATTACCACTCACTGAAACAGTAACTGTAACTGAATACAGTTACTCATCATTTGTACTCAGATCATGTAACTCTGGTACATGTAATCCGTTACTCCCCCAACACTGTCTATGTATGAAGAAAGTGAAGGACATACATGCATCTTCAGCTTCTCATCCCAGTACTGAGGGTAAATCTGGTTTGAATTGAAAATGTATTTAAGGCTGTGTTTCTTTTTTATGGGATGTCCAGTTTATTTGTAGAAGTGCACATTTGTAAAGGTGACTTGGTATGTTGGTGTATGTCGGGTATAAGTGTGTCTCTCCTCTTGATTTTGCGATTTTGATTTTGAGTATCACTGCTTTAACACCTGCCTTTTACCTTTAGTTCAGTAGAGCTCGACAGGTGAAATTCTCCAAACGACTTTACTGAAGGTGTAACACAGTGGAGCACTTCCTGATTACCACATGACATCACAAGGTGGAACGGTTGTTTTACAGTTTGAGAGAAGAACTCCGTCTAAATCTGCAGGTTTGTGTGTTGAAAATGTGAGAATGAAATGAAACAAAACACGACTCTAGATCTGTTTGTGATGAAGAAAACTACATTATAACAGAAAAAACAGTGACGCACAATCTGCAAAATCCTCTGTGAGTAATGAGAGGGACCGTCCGAAAATCCAATTCTCCCCAAATCAGATAATAATCAGATTTGCATGTGAACGAGCCAGCGATGATTCATTACAGATCCACAAATAAAACAGAAACTACCGGAATCTGTCAGCTGCTCACCTGTTCCTGACTCTGCCTCTCCTCCCTCTCCTCCCTCTTTCTTTCTTCCTCCTCTCTATGTCTCCTTCCTCCCTTCCATCCTTCCCTCCTTAGACTATCTGTTACTGAGTTTTTCTCTCCTATCCTCTCTTCTTTGTCCCTTTTTCTTTCTTTCTTCCTCCTCTCCTCTGCCTCAGTCCTTCTTTCATATCTTCATTGTTTCGTTTAGTCCCTGTCCTCCCCTCTCCGCCTTACTCCTCCCTTTCATCCTCCCATTCCGATCCCTTTCTTCCCTTCTCTGTTCCAGTCAATTTCCCTTTCCTTTTTTGTCTTCTTCGTCCTCCTCTCTCCTCCCTTCATCACCTCTCTTCCTTCCTTCGTCACCTTTCTCCTCCTTTCGTCACCTTTCCCTCCTCTCTACACCACTCTTGTCCCTTCAACACCTATCCCCTCCTCTCTTCTCTCTCCATCTCTCTCCTCCCTTCTTCACCTTTCTCCTCCCTTTTCCACCTCTGTCCTTCCTTTTTCATCTCTCTCCTCACTTCCCCACCTCTCTCCTCCTCTCACCATCTGTCTCCTCCCTTCTCCACCTCTCTCTTCTCCTCTCACATCTCTCTCCTCCCTTCTCCACCTCTTCTCCATCTCTCTTCTCCTCCCTTCTCCACCTCTCTCCTCCCTTCATCACCTTTCTCCTCCTCTCTATCTACCTCTCTCCTACCTTCTTCCCTCTCTCTCCCTTCTCCACCTCTCTCCTTCCTTCTTCCCCTCTCTCCTCCTTCTCCACCTCTCTCCTTCCTTCTCCACCTCTCTCCTTCCTTCTCCACCTCTCTCCTCCCTTCTCCACCTCTCTCCTTCCTTCTTCACCTCTCTCCTTCCTTCTCCACCTCTCTTCTCCCTTGTCCACGTCTCTCCTCCTCTCTCCACCTCTCTCCTTCCTTCTCTATCTCTCCTCACTTCTCCATCGCTCTCCTCTTCTCTACACCTCTCTGCTCCCTTCTTCACCTCTCTCCTCCTCTCTCTCTACCTCTCTCCTCCCTTCTCCAGCTCTCTCCTCTCTCCTCCCTCCCTCCTTTTCCCTCTCCTCCCTCCTCCTCTCGTCTCCTGCTTTCCTCCGTATCCTCTCCTCTTTTTCAGTCCCTTTTGTCGTCCTTACCAATCTTCTCCCTCTCTCTACCCCTCCTCTCCTCCTCCTCTCTTTCCTCTCTTTTTCCTCCTCTGTGAAAATCAGATCCGTGCAGAGGAGTGGCTGCAGCTCTGGTTCAGCTCTGGTTCAGCCCCAGCTCCAGCTCAATGTGTGACAGCTCTGAAAACACAGGTGAGAAGACTGAAGAAAAGAGAGGAGAGGGAGAGAGAGAAGACAGAATGACAGAGAGATAAAGAGAGAGAGTGGGAGAAGGCACAGAGGAAAGGGAGTTAGAGGAGTATGAGGGGAGATAATAGGAAGAAGTGGAGGATTTGAGATGGAGACAGAGAGGAGAGAGAGGAGAGGGAGGATAAAGAGAGGGAGAGAAAGGGAAATGGGGAGAGAGAGACAAGGAGAGATATGGGAGAGAGAGAGAGAGGAAGAGAGAGTTGGGTAGTTTAAAAGGAGGAAACCAGGACTAAACCAGGTCTGACTAAACCGGGAATAAACCAAGATCTGAACCAGGTCCATCCATCCATTTTCTTCCGCTTATCCAAGGTCGGGTCGCGGGGGCAACAGTCTGAGGAGGGCCTCCCAGACTTCCCTCTCCACACACACGTCCTCCAGCTCTTCCAGGGGGATCCCGAGACGTTCTCATACCAGGCGAGAGACATAGACCCTCCAGCGTGTCCTGGGTCTTCCCCGGGGCCTCCTCCCGGTGGGACATGCCCAGAACACCTCCCGAGGGAGGCGCCCAGGAGGCATCCGAAAACAGATGCCCGAGCCACCTCAACTGGCTCCTCTCAACGTGAAGGAGCAGCGGCTCTACTCCGAGCTCCTCCCGTGTGACTGAGCTCCTCACCCTATCTCTAAGGGAGCGCCCAGCCACCCTGCGGAGGAAACTCATTTCGAGCGCTTGTATCCGTGATCTTGTCCTTTCGGTCACTACCCAAAGCTCATGACCATAGGTGAGGGTAGGAACGTAGATTGACCGGTAAATCGAGAGCTTCGCCTTTGAACAGTTTAATATCGAGGACCGTTACGTCGCTCGGTATGGCGCAGCCGGGGCCCCACCCTGGAGCCAGGCCTGGGGTTGGGGCTCGAATGCGAGTGCCTGGTGGCCGGGCCTTTGCCCACGGGGCCCGGCCGGGCTCAGCCCGAAAGAACGATGTGGGTCCACCCTCCTGTGGGCTCACCACCCGCAGAGGGGTTCATAGGGGTCGGGTGCATAGAGGACTGGGTCCGCACACACACACAGCATCTGGCTGTGGCGACGTGAAACAGGTCTAAACCATGATTAAACCATGACGAAACCAGGATTGAACCAGGACTGAACCAGGTTTAAAGTAGGGCTGAACTAGGTCTAAACCAGGTCTGCCTAAACCAAGACTAAACCAGATCTGAACAAGGTCTAAACAACGTCTAAAATAGAACTAAACCAGTACTGAATCAGACTGAGCCAGGTTTAAACTAGGAATAGGCCTAAACCAGGACTGAACCAGGTCTAAACCAGGTCTAAACCATGACTATACCAATCCTAAACCAGGTCTGAACCAGGTCTGAACCAGGTCTAAACCAGGACTAAACCAGGACTAAACCAGGACTAAACCAGGTAAACTAAACCAGGTCTAAACCAGGACTAAACCAGGACTAAACTAAACCAGGACTAAACCAGGACTAAACCAGGACTAAACCAGGACTAAACCAGGTCTAAACCAGGTCTAAACCAGGTAAACCAGGACTAAAACCAGGTCTAAACCAGGACTAAACCAGGACTAAACCAGGTCTAAAAACCAGGACTAAACCAGGACTAAACCAGGTCTAAACCAGGAAACTAAACCAGGTCTAAACCATGTTTGAACTTTGTCCCTCCTCATGTTCTCTCTGGTTTCTTCAGTCTCAGCTCCAGTGGTGCAGCTTAAGTGGAGCAGATGTCCAAAGCCTCTTACATTAAATAAAACTTTAATGTGGATTTAACATTGTGTCTGAGCTCCGGAGCTGCACTGGATAAACACACGTACTGATCCACACCAATGCACTCTCTCTGCCCTCCTCCACCGCAGCAGCATCACCACTGACCTCCTCAACCTAATTAAAAACACTTTCTTTAGACAATAGAACGTGATTTTCAACATTAAATTGTCACATTAATATTCCCATCAGTCGCCACTTTCTTTCCGTATATTCCATATCTAGTTTCGATTTAGGTTTAGAATGGATTAGCATTTACTTTTTGATCCTTTTTACAACTTTATCTCCACCTGTGCAGACCCCAGGGGAGATATTTTCACAAACAAATCTGTCACGCTCTAATAATTTTCCACCTCCAAAAAGTTACATCATGTGATAATTTAATTGCATTTATTTTTATTGCTTAAACTTGCATCTGTTTGTTTTCCAGTGTGATAAGATGTTTTTTTACTAATCCAGTTGACAAATGCATTTTCTTATGTTCTATCACAGTCTGTTCCTTCCGTACTTAAGCTACGATGTGGAAACATGCGGGAATACTTATAAATCAAATATTAATAAACATTTTTCTACTCCAAAACAAGGTTATCAGAATTTTTAATCAAGCGAATTACTATGCACCAATAAATCCTCTTTTTTTTTGTGAAAGGTGCATTGCATTAGTCTGATTCATCAAGCGGTTTCACTTCGTGGAAACCGTCTGACCTCGCAGCATTAGGATTCGTTTGCTCGACAGTAGGCGGGTACTTTTAATGTGCTGCTAACGGGGTTAACTGGTATTTTAAGCTTTTCCCAAATGTCGTAGGAAGAAGGGCAATAACGTCTTTCCCCTTGATAAAATTCACCAAATATTCTCTTTGTTCCAGCTTTAAATCCTCGATCTTGGGAATCATTGTCGCAAACAGAATGTACGTCTTCGTCTACATCCATCTCGACCGCTTTGTTTACTGTTGTGCTGTTCCACAAAAGGGACCCAGACAGGAGCTTGAGTTTGACATCATGGTTTCACAGCTCTTCCGGGCTTCTTGCAAACTGTCTAGTCCAGGGGTGCTCACACTTTTTCAGCGTGCGAGCTACTTACAAAATGACCAAGTCAAAATGATCTACCTAATACAAAGCCAAGCAAACTGCACTGAAACACTCTGTGCCCCTTTTTTGGACCCTCCCCACAGTTTGAGAACCCTTCTTTAAGAGAACTTCCTCTGGCACTTTACACAAAACTGTGAAAAAAGTGAAGGAAGATTTTTAAACCTGTTTTTTAAAGTTCCAAACTGGAGTTGCATTCTTTTCTGGTTTTGCAGTGATATTTACCAGCCTCTGCACGTTTACCAAACCAAACGCACATCGTGACAAACACAGATGCATTTGTCACTTTTGTTAGACAAACTTCAGCCAAATGTGGCAGTAGGTCTGTTCTGTAGATCCGCTCTATGCTGTAGACCTGCTTTGTGCCAACACTAACACAAATTTAGACTCGTTTTTGCTTCACGTTTGGTCTTGCTCTTCTAATCAGCCGCACTGTGGGAGGGGCTTGTGTTCGCTGTACGCAGGAAGGAGCGAGAGCGTGAAAAGGCGAGGGGCGGCGTGCTGACGTGAGGCAGATGGACAGGTAGGATGTTTAGGAAGTTGAACCTGCCCTGTGATGCACGCTGGTACACGAGGGCACACGCTGTCGCAGACGAGCCGTGCATAGGGAGCGTGTGTGTTTGTGATGCGCCGTAGAGTCTCCGCGGGTTTCAAAATGAGCGCACAGGCTGCACTGAGACGCCCCACACACTCCTGCACCCGCTACAAGTTTATTACCAACAGCAGCGGCCGTAATGAAATATGATCACACTTGTTGAGTGTCAAACCTTGAGTGAGAGACAAGACCGAGTCCAAACATGAGTCCAAGACGAGACACGGCGATCTACCCACACACGACCTTGGACTGGTAGATCGCGATCGACGTATTGAGCACTCCTGGTCTAGTGTATTCCAATTCCTGACCTAGTCGCTTGAAAGAAATTAAATTGAGCAGAGACACTAGGTGGCACCAGCCTGGCTAGCACTGTGTAGCTTTTCTTTTGAAATGTCTGTCAAATGTTTTTCTGCATGCAGATGTTATTTCTTTGTCTGGAATGTCCCACAGTATGGTATTAAACCTTTCTATCTTCATGGAGACCAAACCGGACCAAGTTACAGGTCAGATCTGTGGAGAGGCGACCCCGCTCACAGTCAGAACACCGTTTTTTCTAAGTATTTTTCAGCTCTAAAAGCACCTGAAATTGAAAACTGTAAGGTAGGTCATATCGTGGAATATTCCAAGCTGAGCAATGACATCTCCATAGAAACAAGCAAGTGACGGAACTGCTATCGGAAGTTACACAGTGGCAAGGCAAGCCAAGTTCAATTATATAGCACAATTTGTACACAAAGTATTTCAAAGTGCACCTTAAAGCACCTTATCTTGCTTTTGATCCCTGCTTGTGCACAGCAGTTATTCGAGCAGTGTCAGTATAACCTTAAAAATTAAGATAAGAACTAAAAAAAATGTGACTGTATTTCTGTTAGAGGAGTTAGTATATGGAAGAACCTGAATGGTGATTTAAAAAAACACTAAAGCACTGTAGAAACCTTTAAAAACAGGTTTTGAAAGCTACTGAATTGAGCTCTGAAATGAACCATGCATTCAGTTGTGTTTATTTGTTTTTTATTTTCATTTTGTGACAGTAAGTCGTAAGTGAAATTGTAAATGCAAACCCGCTGTTCATTTCAATTCTACTTTTCTCTCTTGGAATTGTGTAATTGTTTTTGACAGGATTAGGCATTAGAAGTACTTTTTACTTTAGCCTAAAACTCTTTCATTCATTATCCATGGGGTTGTAGCGCTGCAAAATGACCAAAAAAAAAAAAACTACTACTACAAATGATCTTGATACCAGTGAAATCATCTACGTCCTAAAAACAATGGACTCTTGTGAGCTTTAAATCATGTTGGAACATTGTTACCTCCTCAAAAACAGACCTGGAGTTGTGTTTTTGTTTCATTCACACATATTTGAATAACCTTTAATTATTAGTCTGTCTGTTCCCAAAGCTCAAAATGCTCTGTTCCACCTTGTGATGTCATGAAGTGGTAGTCAGAGGTGGGACCAAGTTGTTGTTTTGCAAGTAAGTTTTGAATCTTTGACCTCAAGTTCGAGTCAAGTCCCAAGTCAAAGAGAGGCGAGTCCAAGTCGAGTTTCGAGTCACTGGTCCACAAGTCAAGTCCAAGTCATTTGCTTTGAGCTTCAAGTCATTTCGAGTCCAAAAAAGTACCAATATAGCTTAGAGTTTCGCAGTTTATATGAATTTTAAACTAAATTGTACTTAAAAAGTCATGGTATATTTATAATATGAGTATTTATATAAGAGCTTGTAGAAATAACAAATTTTTTACTTTTTAAATGTCTTGCTGTAAAAACATGCATTCTTATGGTGCATTGGCTCGCCTCTCCACAGATCTGACCTACAACTTGGCTACATCAAGAGCTTGTGTTCATGACTGATAAGTTTAAAGGTCCTGTATTACACAAAATTGACTTTTGTGAGCTTTAAGACATGTTAGAATGTTGTTACCTCCTTTTTAATTGTCTTGAGAAAAGTGTGAATTATTACAGTCAGAAGAGAAAGAATTCTGATTTAAGAGTGTTTAAACAACTAGGATGTAACAATATCCAGATGTCACGGTACAATATTATTACAAAATGAATCTCACGGTACCATTTATTGAGATATTTTTGGAGAGGCTAATATAATTGTAGATAGGTCACTTTTTTGCTTTTAAAAATACGTTGACAATATTTTGGTGTGCATTATTTCCGTCATAATTCCAAGAAATCAAGTAAAAAAACATACTTCTTCATGTTGTCTGCGCTGAAGTGAATCATGGGATATATGTAGTTCCTGATGTTTATAAAAATGTTGCTTCTATAAAACCATGCATTTAAGCAAAAGAACTTATGATTTGAAATATTGTGACACTCCACGATATTATTGTGAGACTTTTGACGATACAATATCACGATGCTTCGGTTAGTGTTACATCCCTATTGATAACAGTTATTTTGTGGTGTAGTCTGCACTGAAATGGAAGGATCATGAAACTACATAGTAGTTTCATCTGTTTTACTGTGTTGTACTGTATAATACTGTAGTACCACATCACAGTACTTCAGTTACAGCTAAAGTAACGAATAGAGAAGTGGGATGAACATGTTCCAGTTTGTTCCTGTAAAATTATAGCCAGACTGGCGCCACCTAGTGCCTCCGCTGAATTTCATTTCTCTCCAGTGACTAGGTCAGGAATGAGAATACACTAGACAGTTTGCAAAAAGTCTGGAAGTGCGACTTCAGGCACCAACCAATCAGCAAAGAGCCATATATTCCGTGTTGTCAACAGTTGCTGAGATTGAGGATTTAAAGACAGAATACAGAGAATGTTTGGTGAATTTTATCAAGGGGAAAGACGTTATTGCCCTTCTTCCTACGGGATTTGGGAAAAGCTTAATATAGCAGTTAGCCCTGTTAGTGGTGCATTACATACGTCACGACCAAATAGCAGCGATTGGTTAAATGATAAAAGTACCCAGCCTACCGTCGAGAGCGAATGAATTCTAACACTGCGAGGCCAGACGGTTTTTACAAAGTGAAATGAATCAGGCTGGTCAAAATTTACCGTAAAGACCAAAAATAAATACCGTATAAATCAACCGTAAAGAGAAAAGTATTTTATAAAAAAAAATTTTTTTAGGAGAAGCGTCAAGTCTTCTCAAGTCCCATTTCTATGAACTTTCAAATTTAAGTCGAGTCCCAAGTCTTTGTCTGTTTTACCAAGTCAAGTCTCAAGCGCTAAAAGTAGTGACTCAAGTTGACTCGAGTCCAAATCACGACTTAGTTAAATGTTATAACTTTATGTTTATGTTTAAAGTTCACAAGAGTCAAGTTTGCGTAATGGCGTATAGGACCTTTAAGCAGAGTTACGTATGACATTTTTTCAGTGTCGATTATTAGCCGATAGACTGAGTTTATGCACCGCAGTTTGCAAACCTCTGTCACGACCAAAGAGCAGTGATTGGTTAAATGATAAAAAGTACCTACCGTCGAACGAACAAATTCTAACACTGTGAGGTCAGACGGTTTTCTACGAAGTGAAATGAATCAGGCTGGTCAAATTAAGCACCGCATTTGTCGACCGTAAAGAGAAAAGGATTTTCTAAAAACATATATTTTTTTAGGAGAAGCGTCAAGTCTTCTCAAGTCCCAATTCATTGACTTTCCAAGTCCAAGTCGAGTCCCAAGCGTCTGTTTTATCAAGTCAAGTCTCAAGTGCTAAAGATAGTGTCTCAAGTCTGACTCCAGTCCAAATCACGACTTAGTTAACAGTTATAACATGTTTTAAAGTTCACAAGAGTCAAGTTTGCGTAATGGCGTATAGGACCTTTAAGCAGAGTTACGTATGACATTTTTTCAGTGTCGATTATTAGCCGATAGACTGAGTTCACGCACCGCAGTTTGCAAACCTCTGACACAGCAGGCTTCCGTACCGTCTGATAAATTTCATTTTCGTATGAACCGATCCGGGCCCGTCTCCGCGCTGCTGGTGACCGCGCGCACTGACAGGTGGATAGACTCCCGCGCACGCACCGCTGTACCACGCGCAAGCACACGCACGCACGCACTCTCACGCACACTCACGCACGCACACTCCTCGCGCACTCAGCAGCAGCAGCAGCAGCATCAGCAGCGGCGGCACGAGCCAACATCCCCGAGCTCTCACCGGGAAATAACACTGCGCTTTTCACGGATAACGACCGCAACACCGAGGAAAGGGCGCAAAGTTAACCGAGGAGAGGCGCAGGAGACCCCGGGAGAACCACGCTCCGAGCAACCCCCGGTGTCCACCACGCAGGATTCTAGACACACTACCCCGGTATTTGAGCTCTTCTCTGGGGAAAACCTTTGAGTGAGGAGAGGAGGAAGCGAGGGAGGAAGCAGCGAGGAGGCGGAGAGGAGGGACCGAGGAGGAGGTGAGTGCACGCCGCTGTCATCGCTCCGTCTCTGCCCAAAAAAATCACGTCTATCCGAAAGGCGATGGTTACGAAGCGGACACGGCATTGTTCGCGTAAAAGGGGAGCGAACAGAATGCGCACAGACGGGCAAATGCGCGCACGTTTACTCGTCTAACTGTTGTGAAATAAATTGCTTTTCGGTGTTTGGGGGGGAATAGCGGCAGATATTGACGCTACGGGGACAATAACAGGCGGACACTCTGTTAATGACGGACCGATACGACCGCCGATGTACCACGCATCAACAACTCCAGGTCTGAGCACGTTTTTTTTTTTTTTTTTTTAAGCTAACATACGTTTTCTGTGGCTACGTTTGCGCTAAAAATCGGAATTTGTTTTCAACCTGGGAGCATGCCTTGTTGTTGTTACGCGTTGACATTTTTATTTTGACATAAATGAGTAGAAATTTTTATCAGAAATGTCGAAAACACTTTCATTTTTTAATCTTAAAGTCCTGCCAGAAGTTATGTAGTCACTCAGAAAGCTTATAAAACTCTACAATTCTTCTTTATAGTCACAATTTAAAGGTTCAATATGTAACTTTTCTGGTTACCTGCTTGTCTCTATGGTGATGTTTTTTGCTTTTTTATTCTGAAATGTTCCGCAGCATGACATTAAACTTATCAGGCGTATTGCATTTACTACATTACTGGTGTTTTTTGTATTGCCGTAAAAACGTGCATTCTTATGGTGCGTTGGCTCGCCTCTCCACAGATCTGACCCATAACTTGGCTACGTCACGAGCTTGTGTTCACGATAGAAAAGTTTAAAGGTTCTATATTACGCAAAATTGACTTTTGTGAGCTTTAAGACATGTTAGATTGTTGTTACGTCCTCAAAAATCATACTTGGAGTTGTTTATTTGTTTGTTTGTTTGTTTCATTTATGTTTTCATTCATGTCTTAGTAATTTTTTATTAGTCTGTCAACATTTCCAAAGCTCAAAATGCTCTGTTCCAATTTGTGATGTCACGAAGCGGTAGTTTTTCAAGTTAACAGCTCCGTTAAGTTCAGTAAAGATAAGAAATTCCACTGTTGATGATTCTAGTGAAGGTGTATGGAGTTTAAAAACACAATGGAGCACTTCCTGTACCTTACTGCATGACATCATAAAGGTGGGACAGAGTGTTTTTTAGTCTGAGAGAAGAACTCAGCCTAAATATGCAGGATTTGCGTGTTAAACATGTGCGAATAAAAAAAACAAAAAACAACAACAACACATCTCCAGGTTTGTTTGCGATGAAAAAACATTATAACTCAGATCAGAAAATTGTCGTACTGTGGAATATTCCAGGTAAAAGCTGTAACATCTCGCGGTAGATCCTCCCCAAAATCCACTCAGTGCAAACCAAACCATCTTTTTACACAAGTCTAGCCGTTCCATCTCATTTTAATTTAATCCGGAGCTCATTTGCATAAAGCGTGTTTTGAGTAAACATTAGTCTGAGCCCAAACCATGCATGTGCGCCGCCGCTGTCACTTGTGCATTTCATTAGCGTGAGAATCTCTGGAGCTAAACTAGGCGTGAAATAGTGTTCTCTTATTAACCATGTGAACGGGACGCTGCCTCTGAGACGGTCCTTTTCATTTAAACATGTCTCCTTCTGTATGAGCGTTAAATATGGGACAGACAAATACTCGCAAGATTTGATAATGAGTCATTTATGGATCAGCTCCAGTCGGATTTACATGATGTATTTGGATTTAAACCGGACGCTTAAAGGTCCGATATTACGCTAAACGGACTCTTGTGAGCTTTTAGGTAGTGTTGGAGTGTTGTTACCGCCTCAAAAAACAGACCTGGAGTTGTGTTTTTGTTTCATTCACATGTTTGAGTAACACTTTATTATTCGTCTGTTTACATCTCCAAAGCTCAAAATACTCTGTGATGAATTCATATTTCGATTTGTATTCCTTGTACTTATCGATCACATTTTAAAAGTTGTTGTTTTTATGTTATAGTTGTTTCTTCTGAAGTTGTATTTGGAGTGATTTGAGCAATCTTTAATCACTTATTTTTAAGGCAGGTCATCCCCCGTTTTCATCCCCCGGTACATGCCCACTGCTCTCTACGTACTTCATTCTAATTGATTTTTCTTAATCGGTGGTACATGCAGTATTCCGCAGCATCGCGTAGTCATTTTGGTACAAATAAAAAGCCGTGGTTACAATAGTTTGGCAGCACAGAGAGTGGAGAGAGCACAGAACTGCAGAGCAGAACTGTACCGCGACTGTGTCCCGAAAGCTCTCCTCTGTCATTATTACTGTGTGTTGACCGACAAGTGTCATAATTCTGATGAGAGCAGACAGGAGCAGACAGGAGCAGACAGGAGCAGACAGGAGCAGGGAGGACAGACAGGACAGGGAGCAGACAGGAGCAGACAGGGAGCAGACAGGAGTACAGAGAGAGGACCGCAGACTAGCAGACAGGAGCAGGAGAGAGGAGCAGACAGGAGCAGACAGGAGACAGACAGCGAGCAGGAGGGCAGACAGGAGCAGGAGCAGAGGGGCGACAGGGGCAGACAGGAGAGACGGGAGCAGAGCAGGGGCAACGACAGCGAGTGAGAAAGAAGAGCAGACAGGGGCAGACAGGAGCAGACAGGGGACCAGACCTCAGGGCAGAGGAGAGGAGTAGAGAGGGAGAAGAGCAAGCAGGAGCAGACAGGAGCAGAAGGGGGCAGACAGGTCAGATAGGAGCAGACAGGAGCAGCAGAGCAGACGGAGACTCAGCGAGCAGACAGGACAGACAGGGCAGAGGAGCAGAGTAGAGGAAGCAGACAGGAGCAGGCAGAAGCAGGGAGCAGGGAGGAGCAGACAGGGCAGGGGCACAGGCAGACAGCAGACAGGAGCAGACAGGAGCAGACAGAGCAGAGGGCAGACAGGAGCAGACAGGAGAGAGCAGAGGAGCAGACAGGAGCAGCCGAGGCCTGAGGTTCTCGGGACGGGGGGGGCGAGCGATGCAGAGCTGCGCGGCACGCCAGATGAGGGGTAGCGGGGCAGACTGATCTCTCTCAATAAGCAGGAGCGTTGGTGTATGAGAATCGTGTCTGCCCTGTCTGCACCCGTCTGCTACACTGTCTGCCTGAGACTGTCTGCTCTTGTCTGTCCTCCTGCTCGCTGTTGTTTCTGCCTGCTCCTGTCCTGCTCTCTGACTCTGCTCCTGTCTGCTCCTGTCTGCTCCTCTGACTCTGCTCTGTCTGCTGTGCCTGTCTGCTGTCTGCTCGTCTGCTCCTGTCCTCCTGCCTGTCTGCCTGTCTGCTCCTGTCTGCTCCTGTCTGCTCCTGTCTCTGACTCTGCTCCTGTCTGCTCCTGTCTGCTCCTGTCTGCTGTCCTCTGACTCTGCTCTGTCTGCTCCTATCTGCTTGTCTGCTCCTGTCTGCTCTTCTGTGCTCCTGTCTGCTGCCTCCTGCCCCTGTCTGCTCTGTCTGCCCTCTGCCCCTGTCTGCTGCTGCTCCTGTCTGCTCTCTGTCTGCTCCTGTCTGCTCCTGTCTGCTCCTGTCTGCTCCGTCTGGTCCTGTCTGCTGTCTGCTCCCTGTCTGCTCCTGTCTGCTCCGTCTGCTCCTGTCTGCCCCTGTCTGCTCCTGTCTCTCCTGTCTGCTCTGCTCTGACTCTGTCTGTCTGCTCCTGTCTGCTCCTGTCTGCCCTGTCTGCTCCTGCTGCTCCTGTCTGCTGCTCCTGTCTGCTTCTCCTGTCTGCTCCTGTCTGCTCCTGTCTGTCCTCTGCCTGCTGCTCCTGTCCTGCTCCTGCTCCTGCTCTCTGTCTGCTCCTGCTCTGTCTGCTCCTGCCTGTCTGCTCCTCTGCTCCTGTCTGCTCCTGCTGCCTGCCTGCTCCTGTCTGCTCCTGTCTGCTCCTGTCTGCTCCTCTGCTCCTGTCTGCTCCTGTCTGCTCTGTCCTGCTCCTGCTGCTCTGCGTCTGCTGTCCTGCTCCTGTCTGCTCCTGTCTGCTCCTGGTCTGCTCCTGCCTGCTCCTGCTGCCTGTCTGCTCCCTGCCTGCTCCTGTCTGCTCTCAGAATTATGACACTTGTCGGTCACACTCCTGACAGTAATAATGACAGAGGAGAGCTTTCGGGACACAGTCGCGGTACAGTTCTGCTCTGCAGTTCTGTGCTCTCTCCACTCTCTGTGCTGCCAAACTATTGTAACCACGGCTTTTATTTGTACCAAAATGACTACGCGATGCTGCGGAATACTGCATGTACCACCGATTAAGAAAATCAATTAGAATGAAGTACGTAGAGAGCAGTGGGCATGTACCGGGGGGGATGAAAACGGGGGATGACCTGCCTTAAAAATAAGTGATTAAAGATTGCTCAAATCACTCCAAATACAACTTCAGAAGAAACAACTATAACATAAAAACAACAACTTTTAAAATGTGATCGATAAGTACAAGGAATACAAATCGAAATATGAATTCATCACAGAGTATTTTGAGCTTTGGAGATGTAAACAGACGAATAATAAAGTGTTACTCAAACATGTGAATGAAACAAAACACAACTCCAGGTCTGTTTTTGAGGCGGTAACAACACTCCAACACTACTAAAAGCTCACAAGAGTCCGTTTAGCGTAATATCGGACCTTTAAGCGTCCGGTTTAAATCCAAATACATCATGTAAATCCGACTGGAGCTGATCCATAAATGACTCATTATCAAATCTTGCGAGTATTTGTCTGTCCCATATTTAACGCTCATACAGAAGGAGACATGTTTAAATGAAAAGGACCGTCTCAGAGGCAGCGTCCCGTTCACATGGTTAATAAGAGAACACTATTTCACGCCTAGTTTAGCTCCAGAGATTCTCACGCTAATGAAATGCACAAGTGACAGCGGCGGCGCACATGCATGGTTTGGGCTCAGACTAATGTTTACTCAAAACACGCTTTATGCAAATGAGCTCCGGATTAAATTAAAATGAGATGGAACGGCTAGACTTGTGTAAAAAGATGGTTTGGTTTGCACTGAGTGGATTTTGGGGAGGATCTACCGCGAGATGTTACAGCTTTACCTGGAATATTCCACAGTACGACATTTTCTGATCTGAGTTATAATGTTTTTTCATCGCAAACAAACCTGGAGATGTGTTGTTGTTGTTTTTTTGTTTTTTTTATTCGCACATGTTTAACACGCAAATCCTGCATATTTAGGCTGAGTTCTTCTCTCAGACTAAAAACACTCTGTCCCACCTTATGATGTCATGCAGTAAGGTACAGGAAGTGCTCCATTGTGTTTTTAAACTCCATACACCTTCACTAGAATCATCAACAGTGGAATTTCTTATCTTTACTGAACTTAACGGAGCTGTTAACTTGAAAACTACCGCTTCGTGACATCACAAATTGGAACAGAGCATTTTGAGCTTTGGAAATGTTGACAGACTAATAAAAAATTACTAAGACATGAATGAAAACATAAATGAAACAAACAAACAAACAAATAAACAACTCCAAGTATGATTTTTGAGGACGTAACAACAATCTAACATGTCTTAAAGCACACAAAAGACAATTTTGCGTAATATAGAACCTTTAAACTTTTCTATCGTGAACACAAGCTCGTGACGTAGCCAAGTTATGGGTCAGATCTGTGGAGAGGCGAGCCAACGCACCATAAGAATGCACGTTTTTACGGCAATACAAAAAACACCAGTAATGTAGTAAATGCAATACGCCTGATAAGTTTAATGTCATGCTGCGGAACATTTCAGAATAAAAAAAGCAAAAATATCACCATAGAGACAAGCAGGTAACCAGAAAAGTTACATATTGAACCTTTAAATTGTGACTATAAAGAAGAATTGTAGAGTTTTATAAGCTTCTGAGTGACTACATAACTTCTGGCAGGACTTTAAGATTGAAAATGAAAGTGTTTTCGACATTTCTGATCAAAATTTCTACTCATTTATGTCAAAATAAAAATGTCAACGCGTAACAACAACAAGGCATGCTCCCAGGTTGAAACAAATTCCGATTTTTAGCGCAAACGTAGCCACAGAAAACCGTATGTTAGCTTAAAAAAAAAAAAAAACGTGCTCAGACCTGGAGTTGTTGATGCGTGGTACATCGGCGGTCGTATCGGTCCGTCATTAACAGAGTGTCCGCCTGTTATTGTCCCCGTAGCGTCAATATCTGCCGCTATTCCCCCCCCAAACACCGAAAAGCAATTTATTTCACAACAGTTAGACGAGTAAACGTGCGCGCATTTGCCCGTCTGTGCGCATTCTGTTCGCTCCCCTTTTACGCGAACAATGCCGTGTCCGCTTCGTAACCATCGCCTTTCGGATAGACGTGATTTTTTTGGGCAGAGACGGAGCGATGACAGCGGCGTGCACTCACCTCCTCCTCGGTCTCCTCCTCTCCGCCTCCTCGCTGCTTCCTCCCTCGCTTCCTCCTCTCCTCACTCAAAGGTTTTCCCCAGAGAAGAGCTCAAATACCGGGGTAGTGTGTCTAGAATCCTGCGTGGTGGACACCGGGGGTTGCTCGGAGCGTGGTTCCCCGGGGTCTCCTGCGCCTCTCCTCGGTTAACTTTGCGCCCTTTCCTCGGTGTTGCGGTCGTTATCCGTGAAAAGCGCAGTGTTATTTCCCGGTGAGAGCTCGGGGATGTTGGCTCGTGCCGCCGCTGCTGATGCTGCTGCTGCTGCTGCTGAGTGCGCGAGGAGTGTGCGTGCGTGAGTGTGCGTGAGAGTGCGTGCGTGCGTGTGTGCTTGCGCGTGGTACAGCGGTGCGTGCGCGGGAGTCTATCCACCTGTCAGTGCGCGCGGTCACCAGCAGCGCGGAGACGGGCCCGGATCGGTTCATACGAAAATGAAAATTTATCAGACGGTACGGAAGCCTGCTGTGTCAGAGGTTTGCAAACTGCGGTGCGTGAACTCAGTCTATCGGCTAATAATCGACACTGAAAAAATGTCATACGTAACTCTGCTTAAAGGTCCTATACGCCATTACGCAAACTTGACTCTTGCAAACTTTAAACATGTTATAACTGTTAAACTAAGTCGTGATTTGGACTGGAGTCAGACTTGAGACACTATCTTTAGCACTTGAGACTTGACTTGATAAAACAGACGCTTGGGACTCGACTTGGACTTGAAAGTCAATGAATTGGGACTTGAGAAGACTTGACGCTTCTCCTAAAAAAATATATGTTTTTAGAAAATCCTTTTCTCTTTACGGTCGACAAATGCGGTGCTTAATTTGACCAGCCTGATTCATTTCACTTCGTAGAAACCGTCTGACCTCACAGTGTTAGAATTTTGTTCGTTCGACGGTAGGTACTTTTTATCATTTAACCAATCACTGCATTTGGTCGTGACAGAGGTTTGCAAACTGCGTGCAAAACTAGTCTATCGCTAATAATCGACATGAAAAAATGTCATACGTAACTCTGCTTAAAGGTCCTATACGCCATTACGCAAACTTGACTCTTGTGAACTTTAAACATAAAGTTATAATATAAAAACATTTAACTAAGTCGTGATTTGGACTCGAGTCAGACTTGAGTCACTACTTTTAGCGCTTGAGACTTGACTTGGTAAAACAGACAAAGACTTGGGACTCGACTTAAATTTGAAAGTTCATAGAAATGGGACTTGAGAAGACTTGACGCTTCTCCTAAAAAATATTTGTTTTTAGAAAATACTTTTCTCTTTACGGTTGATTTATAC